>NC_088922.1:44162500-44307500 GCF_038396675.1 Hydra vulgaris
TAAATATTTCCGGACGGAGATATACTGTAAATATTTCCGGACTAAAATGTATAATGTAAATATTTCCGGACGGAGGGAGTACTAATTTTTATATCTTTTGTTGCTGAAATATTTTTATTAGTATTCTCTTCATCACTACTATTGTTATTCATCACTATTATTATTACTATATTTTTATCAGTATAAATATTATTGTTATTGTTATTATTACTATATTTTTTTCATTATAAATATTATTATTCTTACTGTTGTTAATATTGTTATAATTATTTTTGTATTACTCTTTTTGTTATATTATTATTGTTGTTGTTATTATTGTTGTTATTAATTTTATTGTTATTATTACTATTGTTATTATTATATCAAAGTATATACTTTTTATAATCTTTACTATTACTTTTAATAGCTGTTATCGCTACTATTATTTTTATTTACTCCTACTTGTATTATAATTATTATTTTTGTTATTATTATTACTATCATTATTATTATTATTGTTGTTATTATTATTACTTTACTACAATGAATTTGACAGGTGTTTACTTCGTATTAGTACTTATTACTATTAGTAAATAACCTTGATGTAACAACTTTATTCAGAATATATTTGAATTGATTTTTTAATATACTGACATGATGTCATTACTGAAGTGGTGTCATTTCTGACTTTTTTTTTAAACAAATTTTTTAATTTTACCATTATTTTTTTATTTATTTCAAGATGTTCACCGCATAGTCAATTTCAAGAGTGTTTAAAGAACAGAACGTACATTGAAGGTCGACAGATAATGCCGTACATTAAACCAGTAAATTTAAATATTGTGCAGAGCGTTTTAATTGTTGTAAGCGTTATCGTTCTTTTAAGAACTTTGTTTTATTTTGTGCTTAAAACTTCAAATAAATAAAAGCAGTAATAAATATAAACTTTTTGTCATATAAGTTTTTTTAAACTTTCTTTGAAAAAAATGTAGTTTTATTCGAGCAATACTTCTTATGTGTTTGTGTTTGTAAGTACTTGTTTTTTCATGTGCGTGTAAAAAACATGAGCGTGTGTTCCAGAAATAAGACTTTGATTTATAAAAATTTTAAACTCAGACTAGTAAGAAAACATCTCATTTATCCGCAAACTTGGCAATAATGTAACTTTAAATCACTTTTTTAATGCTTTTTTAAACCAGCAACTAGCAAAAGGCTTAGTTACCCGGATATGACACTTTTAGCCTCATGTGCAATGACATTCAGATTTTAAAAGGTATTGAATAAGTATACAAGTATTTTTATTATGCTTTTATATACAATTTTGTATAGCAATAAACAATTTTTACAGCTTAGCTCTGTCTTTACCAAACCTTGTCAACAGTTTTCAATAAAACAATTCAATTAAAAAATACTTATACAAATAAAAACTAGAACAAAAATAAAATCAAACAATCAAAAATAAAATCAATGTTTGTTTTCTTAATTTCAAGCAACCTTATCTACAAATGTGTAACTTTACAACCCTAGGGCTTAAATTCAAGCAACTTTATCTACAAAGGTATAACTATTCGGGAAAGCATAAGCTTACTTTCTTGTTACTCAACAAAATTTATTGTAAACTATAAAATATTTTTAAAAAGTTTTAAAAAAACATTCCTTTTGTTGAAGTGTTGACATTAAATCCTCGAGCTCTAAACCGTTATACATCATACGACGTATTAGGTAGGCAGCCTTAGGTGTTAAATATTTTAGAACAATTGACTTATCGAAAACGATTACTCGCATAACGAGTTAGATTATAAGTAAAAACAGGTTCATAAAATTAAAAAAATAATCAAATTATTCTCTAGATTTTTTTTTTAAGACTGCGGTCTTGAAAAAAAGAATTGATATACTTTTTTTGGCTTCTAAATAACTAAATTGAAGTAAATGAATAAATAATTTAATTTAAATAATTTATTAAGTAATTAGTTTGATTACTTGAAGTAATTTGAATTACTTGATTGATAGTTTTGATTACTTGAAGTAAATTGAAAATACTTGAAGTAAAACTATATTAGACATCAGTAGAGCATAACTCATATTTAAAAGAGAAAATTTTTTTGTGAAGAGTTGCTGTATTTAGTACGACTTAAAATATTAAAGTGATATAATAGACTAGCTGGAAGGCGTATAGTCTTTGTAGTATAACTAATGCCAGTAGTAACCAAAAAGGCGCCTTTGCGAGAAAAAAGGAAAATTTGGAAATGTAGTTTGTAAGCTTTGAAAGCTGTAATCAAAGTGAATCGAAATCTTAAAAGTTGACGGGATAAGTTTTTAACAGGTTTTCGAACTGTAAAGATGTAATCACAACAGAATGCACGATATAGGTAAAGCAATTATTTTTTGAATACCTTTTTTTTAATTTTGTTTATTTTGACTTTTACTATAAATACAGTTTTCAAATACATACATATACAATAAAATAAATAGCTGGAGCAAGAAGAAGACGTAATCTCTTATCACCGAGCATCATTTTTATAAAATCGTAACTACAAATTTTTATTAATTCTTAATTACAATTAGTTCGTAATTACAAAGTTTTATCTAGTTTATATATTACGTCTTTATAATAAATATTTTACAAATATTTGTTATAAAGAGGTAAATATATAAACTATAAGATAATATATCGTAAACGTAGGAGAGGTTCGCAAGGTTTTTCTCTTTTAGCACCAAATACATTTCGACATGCATGTTTTTGTTTACAGTAAAGCTTTTTTATTTTTTTATACGATTGGTACTTGCCCAAGCGATTCCACAGTACGTTAAGCAATTATAAAAAAAAGTAAAGTATAAACCTTTTAATGATTTAAAATTAAGAAATGGTTTAGCTCTATATATCACTCCAATAGTTTTTGAAATTTTTTTCCTCGACTAGGGATGGGGTATTCACTTATTTTGATGTAACAACGCGAATTACTTTTGAGCGTAAATTACTTTACATAACTTACATTAAAAAAATATATAATTTACTAACATTTAAAAGTAATTCGTTTTTCTTTACATAAATTATATGACGTGTAAACTTATTTACTTAAGTTAACCATGAGCGAGACTAGGTTTTTTCAAAGCGAGACGAGACCGAGACGAGAAATTTAACAATTTTTGAAAACAAATATATTAAAATCCAAGTAAAAAAAAAAATGTAAACATGGTTTTGACAAATAAACACAAATGACATCTGTCAAATGTAAACAGCTTTTTCAAATATTAATTCAGAATTTTTTTGCCAAACTTTTCCAACAAGATAACGTTTTCTCTGATTAAGATGATTTGTTCTACTTTTTCTGGGTGTAAGTTGTGTCTGGATGATCGGACGACATTTCCACCTGAGCTAAAAACTCTCTCTGATTTAGTTGAACTTGCTGGAATAGCTAAAATTTGTCTAGCTAATGAAGAGAGTTCTGGCAATGTATTTTAATGCAGTTTCCACTAATCAAGAATCGGAAAGTCTTTTTTGGCATCAGGGAGATATTCATACTGGCACATTTTGCTCAAAATAGGATTCAGTTCAGATGTTGGCTCTTGTGTTTCAAGTCTGACGTTTAACTTGCGCTTCAGTTTTGAATTAGGCGAAAAATCTGCTGAAAGGACTCTGGCAACAGGTTGGCACTCAACATTATCCTTAACCTGTGAGGCTAACCATTCTTTTGTTGTTTGAAATTTTTTGAAGAGCTTCAAGTGAAGTCCCTTTAAAGCAGGATTTAAGTAGTTTGCTGCAGCACTCAATAAGTTTTGCCGTGTGACAAAGAGGAAATCTTTTCTCAATGCAGCTTTTCAAGTTTTTTGCATACAAGACGCCGTAGCCATTTTTTCCATCCGTCTCAATAAATTGATCAATTTTGTCATGGATTAAATAAAGAGAATTGGCGACAGTGTTAATTGTTGAAATAGACTCAGCCGACCGCGTTTCTGTAGCTTCTTTAAGTGGTGCCAAAATTTTTACTGCTCCCTCGATTGATTTCCACTGTGATGCACTGATGGTCTTTGAAGAAAAAATATCTTCATTTGCACATAAGCCGATAATTGCACTCTTTAGATGTAGGACAGAAGCCATGCAATCCAGTTCACTATTCCATCTTGTGTCAACAGATTGGCGTAACTGTCTAAAATTGATTCCTTGAGCGTCTGATTCTGATTCAAGCAACTCAGCTGCAACTGTTGACTGGTTAGTTAAAGAAGCCAAATCTTTGCATGTTTGCAACGCATCATCCATTCCAGCAGTCATTCCAAATGAGTCTCGAACTCCACATTGCAAAATATGATTGTTGCACAAGTATTGGTCAAGGCGCTTTGACAATTTAACTGCAAGTTTCATGTTTCTTGCCTGGTCGTTCACGCAGTACGTTGGCAAATTAGCAGGCAAATTTAGTTCTTCTAAGAAAGAATCCAGCTTTCCTTCAATTAAGATACCTGTTTGTCTGCCTAGGAACTGTTGGACATGGGTGTCCAGTGATGTAGTCTCTAATTTTCTTCAATAGCATGAAAAGTCAAAGAGATGTAGCTGTCCTGAGCTCTAGAAGTCCAAAGGTCAGAAGTAAATCCAGCACTTTTTAGATTTGGCGTAATCTCCGTTATTATGCTCTTCATTCCAGCTTAAACTTCTCTTGACAGAATTTTTTTCAGAATACTCAACGTAATCTTGGCTGTGTTTTTTTTCGAGGTGACGATGAAGTCCGCTTGTGTTTCCATCTTTTGTTTTCAAAGACTTTTTGCACGCCTTGCACTCAGCACCGTCACTTGTTTTTTGAAAATATCTCCAGATTTTGTTTTTTCTTGGTGACATTTTTGATCGTTGAAATGAGGCAAGAATATTTCTTTTCAATATGAACAATATGTGTCAAGTTGAATTCCACTGGTAAACTAATGAAATTAAGTCTAAAGTGCACTATTTTATACAAAAAGTTTTTGTATTTAAAATCTAATTAAAAATATTTAAAATCTAACTAAGATTTTTTAATTAGTTTTTTTAAGAAAATCTAATTAAAAAATCTAATTAAAAATCTAATTAAAAATTTAATTTGTTTTTGTCAAAAACAAATTAAATTTTTAATTAGATTTATTAAAATCACGGAGTCAAAATATTAATTAATTAAAAAAAAAAATTATTAAGCATTTTGTAAATTATAATAATTTTTAATTTGGAAAATAATATAATATTTAAGTCTACTTATCGCGAGAATTTTCTATTTCTCGTTTCTCACGAGAAGGCACATTTCTCACGAGAAACGAGAACGAGACGAGATCTCGCTCATGGTTAAATTAAGTTAAGTTAAATGAGTAAAACTGTAACTTGAAAAAGTAATTTACTTTTACGGGTAAAAGTTATTTGCATTTTTACTTTTACTTGTAAATGTAACTTACTTTTAACGGTAAGTCGTGTAAAATAAATTACTTGGAAATGTAATTTTGGTTATAGTTATGTAAAAAATTTTCATTGAAATATTATTTACTTTTTATATGTAAAAAAAAGTTATTTATGAAGTAAACGTAAATATTTAAAAAACATAACACTTACTTTACTTTTCTAAGTAAAATAAATTTAAATTTATGATTTTTTTTTTTGATTTTTTTTTTAATTTATAAGTGTTGTAAATATTTACATCATAACAACAAATTACTTTTACGAGTAAAAGTAACTAATTAGCAAAACAGCTTACATAATAGTAATTTGAAAAAAATTGTTATTTACAATTACAAATAAAAGTAAATTTTTTCTATGAAATTTTATATTTTTCTTTGTAAGTAAGTAAAATGTAAGTAATATTATTTTCTTTCTCAGAGAACAGTCATTTCATGTTAATTTAACATAAATTTTGAGATACGTAGCGCATTTAAATCCATTGCCTGTTTGAGGGCACTTCTGGGTAATACTTCAGGTAATACTCTGATGCTTGTGGGCAGTGTTTGTGGTAGGGCATTGCGAAAGGATTTTTTTTTTACGTATATCATAATGGGTAGTTCTATTATAATTAGGGGCAAATAAAGTCAACATGTGGGTATACCAGTAGTGTAGAGACGGACTCACTGCCTCATGAGTGCTAATAGGGGCTGCTAAATAATCATTGATTTTTATTTCTTTTTTTTGTTGAGCAGAACTAGGTTAGTGGCCATAATGAAACTTTGGCGGGAAGAGGAGGGGGAAGGAAGTATAATTTTCAAGCTATGGGTAATTCATGCACGTGTAAGCCACTTTTTGTTAGAGTGCGCTTTTTCTCCAGTTTTTTTCTTATACAATTTATATGATTAAAGAAGTGTTTATCAGATATAACTTATTGCGTTTTATCATACATAATCAATTTGAAAAAAGATGGTAAGGAAAGCTGTTCAATCTTCTACTATAGGTTGTGGGCACCCTAATAACCTCCTTTTTGTAGCGTTGGTGTCCAACCCGCACAAGAATGATTAGAAAAATAAAACCTTATTCAATTAAAATAGTGCTTTAGAACAAACTTGTAATTTTTTTTCAAACGTTAGTTTGACTTCACAAGATGTTTGTTGGCTGTCAGTTGTCCCGGAATCTTTCAGCATTTGTTTAAATTTAATAAAAGTACATCTTAAAATTGTTATCAGTGCCAACTGGAGTACTCCACTTTTTGAATCTTTTTTTTTCAGATCTTTCAGACTTTACTTTGATTTTATTATATCTTGAGAGCATTTGTGTTGTCCCAATGAACATGCGTGTTTAAAGTTGAGGTTTATAACTTTTTAGAAAGAAAGATTTTTTGCAAAAAAGATTTGAAAAGGCATTTTTTTGATTTATTTGTTTTAGAAATAGTTTTTTTGTCGGGAGGATATAGGTTAGTTGCCCTGATAAAAATTTACCGTAAAGGAGCCGGACATATTTGCTGCTATGCTGCTGCTTTTTGCTTCTCTTATTCAGTGTGGTTGTTGTCAGGGCCGTCGCAAAGAGGTCTTTTATTAGGGGGGGGGGGGAGAATTGTATGTGTTTTTGCTAACTAGAGACACACACACACACACAAAAAAGGTCCTCATAACAACCTTTCTAACAGAAATGAAAATTAGTTACTTTTAAAAAAACCATCTTTTAAAAAAAAACTTTTAAATAACAGATGTAAATAACCAATCAACGATCAGTTTAAAAAAGTAAAAGTAAAAGTAATTAACTTAAAAAAAATTTAAAACTTTTCATAACCACAACAACCGCTTATTTTAATTTATTTAATATAGGGAATTTAGTAGGATGGTTTAAAAAAGCACACTTTCAAACTTAGAATTATATGGTCGATTGTGAAGAAAAGTGTCTTGATGTTATTTTATCATACAGATGAAATAACCTCAAGTTCTTTTTTTTTAATAAATTTTTGTTACTTTTTTTACTTTAAATTTTCAAAAATTTAAAGTAAAAAAGTTAACAATAGTGCAAATCAGAATATTTAAACAACCAAATTCCAATCACATATTTAAATCAGGCCCGTAGCAAGCTTTTGTTTTTGTTTGAGAATTCAACTTTATGTAATGACATGGAGCAAACTCCAAACATTTTTATATTCATGTTTATGTAAAGCTTTTCAAAAGTATTGCGATAATCGGAGCCTGTTAACAATAAACCCCTAAATTGTTTACCTCTCTTTCATACCATTTGCGTGAGAGTGACAAGTTTATAACGTTTATATATACATTTTTTTAACATTTTAAATTATTTTAAGTTTGTTAACAAGTCTCTAATGTCATGCAATAATCTCGTAAAGTTCAAAAACCATATGATCATTTAAACTTTGGGCAACCTCCCCAATTATTTAGGGGATTTAAAATATTATCTTTAATTAAGTTATAAGTTCGTCTGACAATCAAATACTGTTCTTCATTCAAAAGTTTCACGGCGTTAATTTTTGGTCAAAAATCTTCAGCGCGAATTGTTTGCGCGACTATTAAAACTAAGTGTTGTGAGATTGGAATATTTTTACCTTTAGTTCAGTCTACACTAAAAAATGCAGTTAAGTAACTAAAGATTATGGCTTAATTGGTCAAAAGTTGAATGTTTTAATGTGTTAATATATTGAAATAAGAGTTATATTTTTTGTTCATGGAAGAATATATGTATTTTACACATTCTTCGTATTATTTTAATCATAATAAATAAGTCTACAAAAAGATGCTCGATAAACCATTATGTTATCTCTTCTATACACACAGTTTTACATTTGAAATTGATACTTACATTAGTATCTTTCTTTTTAGCTTAAGATTTTAAAAGTTAATAAATATATCTTTAGATGTCGGTTTTTTTTGTTGTAAAAATTGACATTTTTGATTTTCAAAAAGTCTTAAAACCTAAAATAACGAATTAACTTTAAAATCTTTAACTAAATATAGACCTAACACACTAAGGACCATTTGCGGAATTTATTTATAAATGTAGTAAAAGGTTTATCTCTTATGTTGTTATCTCTTGAGTTTATCTCTTATGTTTCTATGTAACTTTTTGACTAATTGTCAGAAAACTGGCAGCCATTTTTAAAAAACATTTTTTTATTATTTGATTTTATCTTGAATGTCAAAATGTATACAATTTTTTATTTATTTGTCACTTGGCATTTAAAAAAATTTTTTTTAAATTTTATAGTTGATAAAATATATTTTATAAAAACGATATTTATTAGTAGGTATAAATATATATATATATATATATATATATATATATATATATATATATATATATATATATATATATATATATATATATATATAAAACAGTACGAAAAAATGTTTATAAATATCTAAACTTGTAACGTGTGACTGGTTACACATCAGTGTTGTCCATGTTTAAACGAGAAATGCATTCAGATCATTTTATGAAGTTTATGTTTATTCTACATCATTGTGTTATTAGGATATTTAAACACACTAAATATTACTTTTTATTTTATTTGGCTGAGGTAAGCAGGCTTTGTGAGAATAAAAAAATGCTTGAAAGTTTTTGAAGTTTCAAGTTTTATCTTTTCATTATTAGATCTTTATAATTGTTTATATTAATTATTATTTTTACTTTTATATTTTTGTTTTGTTTTCTGTTTTATTCCGTGTTTATGAATTTCAAAGTTATGTTCATTAAATTTTAAAATTGTCTGGATTTTATTCTGCATTTTTTTTGTATTCTTGTATTGTAACTTCATTAAATATTTTTATGAAGGATAAATTTTTTACTTGGTTACATATTAACTTATTATTAAGTTGATAAACAAGTTTATTATTGATTACAACAGTTTTATTATTGAAAGACCTTCAGGAATGTAAAGACTGGTACTACTGTGAATAAAATGTATAAACAGCTACAAAAAAGTATTTTAGGAATTATAATTAGTATATTTAAACGGCTATTTGAATATGTTACATTATATAAGTAATGAACTGAAGTGTGCACAAATTTTCTATTTTTACAGATTTAAATGTTTTATATTAATAATTTTTCATACAAATGTTGGTGTATATCTTAAAAAACTGTATTTCTCATTTGTATTCATTAATATTCATTTATATGTTGCATGTTCAAAAATAAAAACAAATTGTAGTTTGTTTTTCAAAGTTGATAAACATCTGATACAAGGTATCAGATATACTTTGTATGTTATTGCAATCTGATACAAGGTATCAGATTATTAAAAACCTTGATGTTTGTGTTAAGGTTATCTAATCCAAGATAATGATCCAAGGTTATCTAATCCAAGGTTATCTAATCCAAGATCATGATCCAAGGTTATTTAATCCAAGGTTATCTAATCCAAGATCATGATCCAAGCAGAGATGCGGAGTCTCAAAAGAACTCTGGATTTGTATGTCACAAAAAGATTACTTCAAGTATTGTGAATTTTAAAATAGGTATTACAGGAGTAATGACTTGCAAGGCTGCTCAGTTTTATGGCTTTTTATTAAAAAATTTGTGCTGGCAAACATCAAAAAGGATTTACAAGCAACAAATTTTTTGGTTTCATTTTATTTCTGAAAATTCTTTTGCATTTTGATTATATCTTGATTTCAGAAATTATATTTGATCAAATTAATTAATATATTTTTTTAGACTTGGATTGTATTTATATCATTTCAAGATATTTTCATATAACCTTCATAAAAAGAAAAAGATATTCAAAATATGAAAATAATTTATTTGTGTTAGTTTTTATAAATATAATTTTTTATTTTTGTGTTTTAGGTATTGGCAGGCTGTACCTTCAACTACAACCAATTTAAAATAATTTTCATAGCAGCATTTTCTAAGAAGAATTTTCCCTTCCTTTTATTTACTAATTAGATTGTTTTAATACATTTATAACTAAATAAATTATTCCATAATTTCTTTAAATTGTTTTTGGAGATTTTTGGATTTTAATTTTGGTGTTTTACAAAATTTTAAGTTTAAAAAATTATTTTACATATAGATTTTTAGTTTTTTAATAATTAATTTTTATTCAGAAGTACAATTATAATTGGAGTGTCCAATTCTTGTAATATTTTTTCTGTGAATATCAATTTGATATAATGTTATCAATGTGAAAGTATAATCTCAAGATATAATTTAAAAAATGGCAGGATGAGGTACATAAACATACGCTTTGTTTTTTTAATAAATAAAATTTAAGTTTAGCGCAAAATGTCTGTACCGATAGAAACCGCTCTCAAAAACTTTAGATATTGATCGGTCTATTAAAATTTAAGTGTTGTTTTTACATGGTTTCCACTAATATGATTGAAGTGTGAAAACACACGCAAACTGGCAATCAGGAGATTTTTGAACAAAAATTAACGCCGTGCTTCGGAACGAAAGTAATATAAGTCTTTTTTCGTGAATAATTAATTAAATGACGCGGACCTATAATTTAAAGAATAAAGAAGAAAATTAACTTTTTATAAGTGATTTTAGTCTACAAGATCATTTGTATTTTTCAAACAATATAATATTTTTCAAGTTATTCTTATTTTTATTATTAGTTTGATAATTATTAAACTAATTTTTTTTTCAAATTTAATTCCGTCATTGATTTTTTTTTTATTACACATAGACATTCGTTATTGCAGTGGTTGATTTTTAATTTTTTATATTTTTAAATTTGCCTTTACAAATTATTACTTTTTTTTTGTAAAATATACGAATGGTGGGGGCAAGAAGAAAATAAAAATAGTCTTATTGCCAAACCTCTAAACATCCGTACATAATAAAGTCATTAAAAACTTATTAAAAATTGTTGATCATACGTTTTTCTGAAGTTTGAGTTTAATAAGTTTATTTTAGTTGACAATTATAGTTTTGTATTTTTTGAGAATATATCTAAAAAAATAATATATATGTAGCTGAAATACCAAATTCTTCTGTTTTAGTATCTTCTTTTAGAAAAAGGGAAAGTTTTTTCTAAAATAACATACCAAAACAGATGAAATATTGCATAAATAACAGAGATTTTGAATAATTTTATTTTTTTGACATAAATAAAATGTTTTAAAACAAAATTATCCATGAAAAATATAAATTAAACAAAATAAAATATTTAATTTTAAATTGATTTAAATACAAGTATTGCGTGGTGTTATAGCACGTCAAAAGCAATGTAAAAAGGTTTCATAATTTGAAAATGCGGCGATTCTTTCTTTCACCAAACCGATTAGAATTACTTAATCAACAGTATCTTTAACTAATGGTATTTTTAATAGTTACGTACAAATGAGGTCTTTTAATGTTTGTTAAAAACCATATTAAACTCATTTATAACTTTGTGGTAACCAATAATATAATGTCTACTTGCGTAAATTTTGAGATGTAATATGCCGGGTGAATAAAAAAAAGCAGTTACATTTATTCAGTAAGCTTAACGTGAATAAAATTTTCAGCAATTTTACTTAAGTTTTTATTTAAGTAAAGCTGAGCAATTAGCTGAGTAAATTGTTTAACTTTGCGTGAATAAAAACTTGTGCAAAACTGCTGAAGTTTTTATTTAAATAAAACTGACCAATTACCCCCCTATTATTAATATAATTATGAAAAGCCAATGATTTTGGTTAATAAATATACTTTTCGTAAATAAAACATACTTAAGTACCAAACTTAAGTATGTTCATGTTTATATCACATTAGAATGTTTAGAAAAATGTTGAAACAACCACTTTATTCGGTTTGGGTGTAAACTTTATATAATCATAACATTTGAATTTTAAAACCTGTCGACTTGAATTTAGTGTAAGAAAATTAAAAATAAAAGTTACTAATTTGCTGCCCTCACATTTAGGGTAGAGATGATAAATGTTTTAGGACCCAGGCTCCAATCACCACAAGTTTTATTTCTTAACCTACGCATAAATCATTGCTTAGATAGAGCTCGGGTTATACGTATGTTACACAGTGGCGTAGCAAAGTATTTTTGCTCAGTAGACATACGTGGCCAAGGTGCCAAATTTCTGTTTCTCTGAAACAATAACTTTTCTAAAAAAGGACATAAAAAAACTCTTTAAATGTATGTTAGGGCTCCTAAATCTTGCGGCTCTAGGTTCAGTTGCTTGTGGGACCGTAAGTTTTGGTTATACTGGCCTTGCGGTAGCTAGGCCACTGATACTACACACTGATAAAGATATTTACGTAAAAAGTTCTAAGTTTTTCATGCCCCTTTAAAAGTACCGTAGTTGTTTAAACCAAGACTTTTAGAGTCAAAGGATATTCTTGAGCCGGTGGACTTTTTTTGTATCAAACTGGCGAAAAATCTTTACAAAAATAAAGCATCCTCTAAAAAGTTCAGAACTCTTTAATCCTCAGGGCATGGTGTTATAGCCCCCATAATTCAGGACATGTTTAAACTTTCTCTCCTTAGTATTTAAATAATAAATACATTTACGCAAAGAACTTGTAAAAAAAAAAAGTTCTTAAAATTGGGGCTATAATTATAAAATCATCTTACTGCAAAATGTAATTTTATAGATTTAAATAAGACTTTAAAGTCATTTTTCTCAAAAATTTGTTTTTGTGGCTTGTCCTTGTTTCACAATAAGCCCTTTATATATATATATATATATATATATATATATATATATATATATATACATATATATATGAAGGTTGCTAAAAGATAAATGTACATCTAAACTCGTACTCAATATCGACTATAACGTTAATATTATTAAAATATTATTGTAGCTAACTATAACATAACGACAAGTCTGCATTTATTCAATAACTACATATCTTAACTTTGTAGCTATCAAAACGGATGTTTTAGATAAAACTACCAGACAAAATGAAAATTTAAAAAAGACACAACCACAAGCAAGTTTGGGTGGTATAAATAAAGACGCGCTCATTAACAAGAATGTTAAATGTGTGGTTGTGATTTACAAAACCGTCTGCAATTATAACATTTTGAATCAAATTGAATCAAAACTCATAGTTTCTAATCTCTCATGCGCATGCACGAGTCCTAACAATACTTTAGTAAATGATGAAATTGCCAATTAGGAAGGTTGTGTAATTTTTGTCACTTTTTGATGAAAGGCTCTGAAGATAAACGCAGTTCGTCAACATACCCCTGTAGTTAACTATCCCCGGTCTCCCCTAGTTGAAAATAGAAAAGAAACATTAAAAATATTTTAAGATAAATTTTGTATATAATGTAAGGACTGTCAAAAGTACGTTTTAAGGTATTTAAATGCTAGTAATTAAAAAATAAATTATTCATTATATTTGCTAATGTATTTAAAAGCAAATATTTAAAACCTAATAAATAAATGAATTACAAGATAGTCTATACAGGTTCTTAGTGTAAAAAAAAAACAAACATGTTCACACAATGAATTAAACAATGAATTTATCGAAATGTGTAGTCATTTTAAATGTGAAACCCTAATTTATACAACTGAGAAAATACTCATACGTACATACAAAACGTTGAAAAATAAATGCAACACGTAAACAATAGTTACAGTAACAAAAAAATTATTTCAGTAGTAGGGAAATTTAATTTATAAAAAATTATATAAAAGTAAAGAAATTTTTAGCAAATCAAATCTCCAAATTTTACGTTGTAACATGAGAAATCTGGAACTTCGTAAGAGCGCAAAAAGCAATGGATATTTTTTGCATGCAAATATTGAGGGTTTAAATAGTGTCTCGATATAAAATCCACTAACGCGAATCTGTTAGACGCAAAAATATGCACAAGCATTTCAAAATATTGTATTTAATTAACTGTTAACAGTAATATTTTGAAAATGCGCGAATGCTTTTTTTGCACCTTGTGAAGATTCGTTTATAAGTATTCATTATGTTAGTGGTTCGTTTTGGGAAATTTTGTTTATGACAAAAAAAAAATCAACTAGCTTTAAATTGCGCAAAGTTAATTTGTTGACTCGTAGGCTGCATGTTTATCTGCATTCCAATTGGTTGTACCATTTTATTTTGCCCCATATGCGTTGGCATTGACATACCCATATTTGTTGGCATACCTATATTCGAACGAACAGGCGACATATTCTGCATTCGCACGGTAGAAGAATGCATACCTAAATTAGACATAGCATTATTCATCATTAAGTTTTGTTGTTGAATATTCGATTGGCCTCCTAACCAATTGATTCCTGGCTGTTGTTGACCAGCCGAATAGGTATTTGACATTTGATTCATGCTTGGAAGAGGTGCTTTGGGTCGAGTTACGCCAGGTTTTAAATAATCTAAGCTTATATCAACTCCACCAGAATTAGACCAAAGATTTTTTTTATCGGAATTAATCTAAGTAAACAAAAAAACAAACAAACATCATTTTAGATAAACCAATAAAAATTTTCGAAAACAGATTTTTAATGATAATCAGGAGGTAAAGATTTTATTTAGAGTTACCATTCCCTCTTTAAAGTAGGATAGTACGTTAAAACCATCACTAAATGAAATTGTTATCTCTATTATACTATAATGTAATGTCTGGTTGAACGCTTATTTAAATTATTTTAAGGTAAATGAGAAAGCTATCCTACACAAAAAGAGGAGATCGGCAACTTAAACTTATCCGTTGATTAACGCTTTAATAAGCTAGGTATACTAACATTAGATTGATGCGAAAGAGGCGTAGATGTCGCAGAAACCGTGTTAGAAGATTTGCTAAATGGAGATGCTTGATAGTTAGGTTGTATAGTATTTGTTTGACCAATAAAAGCTGTTTGTTGCATCACAGATGGCGTCATTAACTGATGTTGCTGCGAGTAATAATTATTTTGCGGCATCGAATATGTGCTAAAGGTTTGATGAGTTTGAGGCATCATAGGAATACTCTAAACAATAAAATCGTTGAAATGCAATTTAAAACTATTTTTAATACAGCAAGACCTTCAGGAATTAAAAAACTTATACCTGATTGTTATAATTTGTTTCAAATTGTCCAAAATTAGCACCAGAGTTAACGGATGGTTGGTTGAATGAATCAAACGAATTAAAGTTCGCAAAGTCATTAGAGTTAATATTAGTGTTCTGAGCTAAATAAAACAAAAAAGAAACTACATCAAGAAAAAATTAAAAAAAACTATATGAAAGAAAAAATTAAAGATACTATAAGAAAAAATAATTAAACTAAATTTTAACTTTTTGATATCTTAAATAATTATAAAAGCAAATAGTGAGTTGTACATGATAAAGAGAAATCACCAAACAGATTGCCTTGAGGTTCGTTTGAAATTGCATTCATAGGAGTGAGAGCTGGATACGATAGTGGTGCGGTTAAAACGTCAGCAAGGTCATCGAACACAGATGGCTTAACTGGAACTGCAGCAACAGTAGAAATTGGAGCAGAATTAAAGTTAGAAAATTCTTTATCTTCATCATTAGAAACGACTTGCAATACTTTAGTTTGAGAAGCACCTAAATTTGCAGAAGCGCCAAGGTCTATAATTTTTTTAGGTGATGTGGATTTACGTTGAGATGGTTGAGATTCTTCTTTATTTGATATACTATTTTCACGTGATATTTTAAATTGATAAGAATCTTCATCTCCAGATTTGTAATCTTCTGTAGCTTCCTCCACTTCAGGCTCATCTTGGTAAACGTTTTGTCTAAAGAAATAATAAAATTGTGTTTTATATGGTAAAAGTAATTATATTATAAAACTAATATTAAAAGTTTACTCAAGATATCTAATACTAATAATAATAAATATCTAATATTAATATTATTATAAGGTATCTAATATTATCCTAAATTTTTTTTTCAAAAATATGTCAACCTGGGTTTCAGAAGAAGCTAAATTGCGCTTTGTCAAAAAGCTCCATATTTCTACAAAAATAACATTAAAACAAAACAAAACAAAAAAAAGAGTACCAGATTTAGAATTTAGAAATTTTATTTAGCGCACCATTTTTTCGGGAAAAAAGTTCACACTATACCACTTAAGATAATTAATAATCCATAAAATCTCCAACCTAATCCAACATGCAAAAAAGGTCTCTGATTATAAATGAGATAAAAAAAGTTACCACCTTGCAAGAAAAAGAATTAAAAAAACATTAGGCACCTCAAAATCATACTTGATCACCTAATAGAAAAATAATCACTAAAGATTCGCAAATTTGGATATATCACAACCCTGATCAATTATTCATTAAGAAAGACAAGTAACAATTGCCATATAAAGAGAAGAAAAAAAAAAACAGTACAAAATAATGACCAGCAGGAAAGGATTTGCCAAATATGTAATAATCTGTATCAGAATCTGCAAGAAAAATTTTGAATTGTTAGCAACAAGTCTTATTTTATTTTGATTCACAATTAATGACAATCATATTTCTTATCTAAAAAATGTTGAAAAAACTCTTGCGAAGGTAAATTATACGCAAACTGCAAAATTTAACCCAAAAATACATATCTAGTTTATCCATTTAATTTAAAGGAATGTCAAATTTGTACTTTGTCCCTAACGCACAATCGACCAAAATTCACTTTTACCGGACAAAACTAACAAATCATTATGTAAAAAAGATTTAAGGACCATTTTCGCACTATTTACTAATTACTATAGAATTGCAGTTTTAATGGTGATGTTAGTGTTAATGGTGTTAGCAGTTTTAATGGTGATGTTAGTTTTAATGGTGACATTAGTTTAAATGTAGGTTGCTATGGATACCTAAATTGCTTAGCAACCATAAATTTTATTAACCATAATAAATATAAACCGGACAAAAGTAATAACCTTATCGGATTACTTCCATAATTATCACAGAGTATTTTTTATACTACAAATATAGTGGTACTATGGATTTTTTATTTGGTTGATAGTGACACCTGAAATGCCTGGCAACAGATCATCTTGCTAATAATAATGTAGCAGTCTGATTGAAAATTATTTTATGCATTTAAAAAGTTAAACACGTACCTAATTACAAATTTAAGATGTTTTTATCCAATTCCAGGACTCTATTTTATATTTCTTGAAACTACTACATAATCCATATAAAAGAACCTAAACCTTTTGTGTATATAATAATATAAAAGTTTTGGTTCAAAATTATATTCCAAACTAAAACTCATATATTATTGATAATTGTAAAACAGCTTTAGCATCTTTTTCTTTACCATCTTGGCACAAACTACAACCTGATGCAAACAATTGTTCCAAAAATAAAAAAGATGCAACTAATGGCACCTATTTTATTTTCTTTGTTTTACTACTTGAAGTATCCAAATTCACTTGGGGTCTCCCAGATACTACAGTTGGGATAAGAGCTTCTTTTATCAATGGAAACAGTTAGAAGAATATTCCTATTATCAATTACAAATTAAACCTGTTAAAACACTACGATATTGTGTTGAAACTAATGCTTACTAAATTAGTAGAACTAAATATTACAACAAGTTATCAACTTTTTGATGCATCAGCTTCTGGAATAAAAAAGTATGATTGAACTACCTATCTATACATTGTGGAAATATAATAAAATAATGTAAGATAAATATAATAAAATAATATAAAACAAATATAATAAAATAATGTAAAATAAATATGTTATAATGTAAAATAAATATAACAAAATAAATGTAACATAATAAAATTATGAAATAATACAGATACATAATATGGAAACTTTCAAGTGAAGAAGATATCTCCGCTGAAAATAATGAAATACTAAAAACAGTAAACAACAAATATATATATATATATATATATATATATATATATATATATATATATATATATATATATATACAGTACTCGAAGTGAGGGCGGGATGCCATCCTGTCACCTTTTTATAAAGTATTAACCATTTCGCCACCTTTTTATAAATCTCTACATATAACAATGATTAGGTGAGATGGCGTTTTTAATTTGCCGAATACCATCCCATAACTTTTTTTCATGACAAAATGCAGCTATGCTTTCACCTTGACTGACTTCCTTATCAGCGTTTTGCATGCTACTCAATGAACTAAATAGTTACTATAAAAGTATACTATATATAAAAGTGCTAAAAACAAAGTACATGTCTTCAAAAAGCATGTACTTTGTTTTTAGCACTTTTATATATATTTTACCATTTCGAGCACTTTTATATATATATATATATTTATATAGATATATATATTTGTTCATTGTGTTGATTTAAACTGTTTTACATTTTTGGAAGGATAATTGTTGCTGGTACTAATTCTGCATTCATGATGTACTAATTGAATCTAATATCTATGGCAGCATCCATACCTACCACTTTCAGCAACGAATTGAGGTGTTGCAAAAAGTAACTGCATTTTCTCTTTTTAAGTTAATGTAGTTGGCTGCAGTTATGGTATGTAGACCTTTGTTTCGCATTTCAGGATATCTAATGCTTAAGCAAGGAGTTTCATAACACAGGTAAACTCTGCAATAAATGCTACTTTAGCTTGTCAAAATTGTTGCAAATCAAGTTGTCTCAAACAACATTTATCACATAAATTTGTTTGTCAGTTATCAGCCTGTACATGCTTTTTGAAGACATGTACTTTGAACTCCGCCTTATCTAATTAGAAACAACAAACTGCAGACCTAATAAATTATTAATAACCTCTGTATTACTTTGTGACTATATTTTTTTATAGCACTTGACATTTTGTTAATATTGATTGACTAATTTTTTTGAAGACTGCATCATGAGTAAGCAGTTGCAACATCGTGAGTAACTATTTAGTTCATTGAGTAGCATGCAAAACGCTGATGAGGAAGTCAGTCAAGGTGAAAGCATAGTTGCATTTTGTCATAAACATTTTTGAACGGTTTTTCAAACAGTCAGTTTGAAAAACATACATATTTCGGTTGCGTATCATGTATGTTCGATATGCAGCCTTGCATTGATGAATGTTCGATATGTAGCGATGCATTGATGATGCATGGCTGAAATCTAATATCAAGGTTTTGGCTTTATATTACTGTCTTTACAACTTATTCATACCAATAAAGTTTAACTACTTTTTTACTTTTTTTCAGAAAGAAACTTGTTACAAAATAAAAATGTAAGGCTGAAAAGTTACAAAACTAAAGTAAAAGTACTGTGTTGTAAATATAACTTATTTCATGAAGAAGTACTGCAAAAAATAACAAGGTATTGTAAAGAAGTAAATATACTTTGTTACAGTCTGACCCTTCAAAATTGTAATAAGATGACTGAATCTGTATTTGAGACATCCAGTATAATGGTTAGTGTGCATGTTCTATTTTAATAAATTACCATAGAGACATTTAGTATACTTGGTTGGAATATAGTACTTGGATGGAACCTCTTCTGGGCCTACTTAACTTGTAACAACTCTTGAAAAACACTTGCAAATTTTCATATCTGATTAAAATAATGCATTATTAGTTAATTGAATCTTAAAACCTACACATCTACAACATCTAGTTGCACAGATGTTACTACACTTTGATAATTTAAAAGATGTAACTACATCTGTGGAGCCCACAGATGTAGCTGTACAGGTGTTAATACACTTTGATAATTTAAAATATGTAACTACACCTGTAATATTCATTTAATTTTTGCACAGATGTTATTAGACACCAATAAAATTTCAGATGTTGTTAGGCAGATGTTATTAGACATCAATGAAATTTCAGATGTTGTTGGAAAGATGTTATTATACTTCATTATATTTACAGATGTTGTTGGACAGATGTTATGGCAAGAACTGATGTTGTTACCCTGACCCCATTGGTTCATTCTTGATAGCTGATAAAAGCGAATTGAATCCTTCTTCAAAAATTCTTTCAGACTAAAGTGCTTGCAATACTTATAGGGGTCATTCTTCGAGTTTATGCTAAGATATAATTAATTATAAAATTGAAGCCCTACATGGCTACATGGGAGCAAAACACTTGTGACATATTTGACTTATCAAAGAGACACATAATATGTTTATATGTACGAGGATTATTAATATAGCTCTTGCCATGTAATTTTCATGCAATTTTCTAAGTTAAAAAGTATTTTATTATTACCTGGGTTTAACTGTGCAGCACAACCCATTAAAAATTAATTTATTACTTTATAACTAATAAAAACTATATTAAATTTTTGACAGTTCGCTGCTTTACAAGCTGTTGATTTTCAAACTTAAACTAGATCAAGTAAATATTCATATAAACAGCTACATCTTTACAACTAAAACTCCAAAACTCTCAAAACAACCAAAACTCAACTTACCTTCTCTGATTTACTTTATTTTTAATTAACCTTCTCTTTATTTTTAACTAACCTTCTCTTTCAACTAAATCTTCTCTGACTTATCTTTATATATGTGATAATCATGTTTTACTCAAGATTACCATCACTCAACACTTTTTTCAGTCATTTAATCACTCTTTAAAGGGATAACTATGTTCAAAAAAATATTTGTTTATTTGAAAGACAACGCTATTTTTACAAAAGTTCAGACCAAACAGAGCTTAAAAAAAATCTATAAGAATAACAATTGAAATTTTTAAGTTGAAAATATAGCTTCTAATCAACTAAGTCATTAAATTTTTGTACAATAGTTTTATAAAAGTTTATTATTATATATTATTATTATATATTAAATGTACAATAGTTTTATAAACATTTATTAGAGGTTATTTAAAAATTTTGCTATGTCATTTTCTAGAGCTATTGAAATCATAAAATAAATAAAATTGTCCACCAACTACAAATAATTTGCTGTCTTGTACTGATTTGTCTATTTAACTTATTAATTTGTTCATAATATATAAAAATCTAGTTAATATTTGAGCTTTCTATTAATCTACATAAAAATTAAATTATTAGCTAAACTACATTGACATAAAAAAAAATGGAAATCCATTGAAAATAGATAGATTATGTTATGATTTTAAAATAATGAATAGTGTGTGTTTCACATATGCATAGTAATAGAAGTAGTTTTAATAATTAGGTAGTCTTATTAATGGAATCAACTAGTTTTTAATTAAAGTCAAAACAAACTTACTAAGGGTTGAAAATTTATCGGCAATTTTCAACTTGGGAAACTTTTCCAGAAAATTTCTGGAAATTTTTTTAAAAAAATATAACTTATCTTATAATTAATGGGTAAAATTTAATGTCTTATTTAGGCAGTTGTTGTGGACAATTGTGACAATTTGTGGTAAAATATTGTGAGGCAGATTATAAAATTTTTAGAAAGCCCTATTTAAAAAACATTTCTTATGGTATTTTGCTGTATAGATAACTATATAATTTGTTTTCAAAATTTTCTAAAACTGTTTTATTCTGTTATTTGCTAAGCATATTGATATTCATTGCCATAGCAAGCTTTGTTTAAGGCTAAACATAACTTGCACCTTCATCCCTAAAGGGGTAGGGAGATTTTTCAATGTCTATTAAATTGGCCTACAAAGTTACTGAAAACTGTAAAATTATATATAAAAAAACTTGATTGAAAATTTACAGCATTGTACAATTTCTTCTTGATTTAATGACATAATTAATTAATGAAAGGCAGAGGGTAAAGAAAAATACTTTGCTAAATTTGAATTATTTAAAAAAATTTAGTTAGCAATAAAGATAAATAACTAATGATTTCGATGTCATAAATTCTACCGCATACTTTTGTGAAACATCTACTTTGTGTTGTTTCACAAAAGTAATGTAAGTAAAAGTAACATATAACAACTTGGGCGTTTTATTGCTTTTTCAAAAAAATGCTTGATTCTAAAATTGATAAACTTGATTATAAAAATTTGACTAAAAGACGTGAATTTTTCGTTTGTGGGTCTTTATTATTTTATTTTTTTTTGTTGAATTTTATAAAACTATACAAGTTTATTGCAATGAAATTTTTAGATTTATTAATTTTAATATGCCTAGTAAGTTTGTCTCAACTAAATTTGTAACAATTTTTTTTCAGTGAAAGTAATGAAAGTATTTTAAACTTATTCTTTTCAATTATCTATTTTATTACTATTACTTTATTTTATCTAACTTACTGTATATTATATTAAAAAAATTATAACATAAATTAAAGAGACTTATTTATCTAACTTACTGTATATCATATTAAAAAAATTATAACATAAATTAAAGAGACTTATTTATCTAACTTACTGTATATCATATTAAAAAAATTATAACATAAATGAAAGAGACTTATCTAACTTACTGTATATCATATTAAAAAAATTATAACATAAATGAAAGAGACTTATCTAACTTACTGTATATCATATTAAAAAAATTATAACATAAATGAAAGAGACTTATCTAACTTACTGTATATCATATTAAAAAAATTATAACATAAATGAAAGAGACTTATCTAACTTACTGTATATCATATTAAAAAAATTATAACATAAATGAAAGAGATTTATCTAACTTACTGTATATCATATTAAAAAAATTATAACATAAATGAAAGAGACTTATCTAACTTACTGTATATCATATTAAAAAAATTATAACATAAATGAAAGAGACTTATCTAACTTACTGTATATCATATTAAAAAAATTATAACATAAATGAAAGAGACTTATCTAACTTACTGTATATCATATTAAAAAAATTATAACATAAATGAAAGAGACTTATCTAACTTACTGTATATCATATTAAAAAAATTATAACATAAATGAAAGAGACTTATCTAACTTACTGTATATCATATTAAAAAAATTATAACATAAATGAAAGAGACTTATCTAACTTACTGTATATCATATTAAAAAAATTATAACATAAATGAAAGAGACTTATCTAACTTACTGTATATCATATTAAAAAAATTATAACATAAATGAAAGAGACTTATCTAACTTACTGATATCATATTAAAAAAATTATAACATAAATGAAAGAGACTTATCTAACTTACTGTATATCATATTAAAAAAATTATAACATAAATGAAAGAGACTTATCTAACTTACTGTATATCATATTAAAAAAATTATAACATAAATGAAAGAGACTTATCTAACTTACTGTATATCATATTAAAAAAATTATAACATAAATGAAAGAGACTTATCTAACTTACTGTATATCATATTAAAAAAATTATAACATAAATGAAAGAGACTTATCTAACTTACTGTATATCATATTAAAAAAATTATAACATAAATGAAAGAGACTTATCTAACTTACTGTATATCATATTAAAAAAATTATAACATAAATGAAAGAGACTTATCTAACTTACTGTATATCATATTAAAAAAATTATAACATAAATGAAAGAGACTTATTTGTTCTAGCTAAAAATCAAGTAGTTTTGCTTTGGTAAAGGTTCCTAAATAAAAAGTTTAAAACTTGTATATGTTTTCGTTATATGAAAACTCTTACTGGTAAAGTGAATAAAAAAATTAAATATTTCTGAAACTTGTTGTAAAATAGCCTAAAGATTATAATATAAATATAAGTTACCTGCTAGGTTTAGTGTTATATTCACTATAATCTCTTTTACCAGGTCGAATAGATTCAATAGTGTCTTTAATCTGTTGAAATGTTGTTTTTCTATTGAAGTCATCATCATACTCAATTCGACTTTGAGAAGTATTCATATCCCGACTGTATTTATCACCTAATATAGAAATATACAAGATCAATAAACATTTTAATGTTTTATTTTGCATGGTCTCCTAAAACAATAATTAAGAAAGTTAAAGAAAGTTAAAGAAAGTTAAAGATAATCTTTCAAAAATAATGTAGTCATATTGTTTATATTAGACCTTTACTAGAGTCCTGCTTCATTTTTGAATCAGTATAAAAGTATTTAAACAAATTTTATAACAATAAAGGAAGATTTGCATAAATTTATTAGTAAGAATTTAAGACAAGGTAACAAGAATAACCTCTTATTAAAAACATTTATTCCATTAGAAATTCTACTAACTTCTATTGGATGGAAAACTCTGATATAAAAAACATTTTTTAAATCAATAATACTTAAAACATAAAAAAATTAAAACAACTAAACAGTGTTAGGACTATTAAAAAGAAGCATATATGGAATCTATGGTTGACAAGTTATGTTCTATTTACAAAGAAACATTTAAAAACTTTGATTTATGTAAATGTAAGTGGTTAGTTTTTAACATCAATAATTGTTATTCACTCAAATTTATCTTTTTTTATTTTGTTCTTTATCATTTGCCCTTTTTCATAAACTTTTCTTCCAAGACTTTCTTGAAGTTGATTCTGACAGTGATAACGAAATCGATGATGTTGAAATTTTGAACAATAATAATAAAAAGTATCCCATTAAGATGTTGTTATAGGCCACCTAATGATGTATCTGAAAGTCTTTCTTTTACTTAATCCTACTCTTCACTATTATTTTTAGTCACTACTATTTTAATATTTTTCTATTATTATTTTCACTATTATTTTATTATTTTTTTTATATTTAATGCACTTTATAATGAAAGAAATAAATCTAGTAACAGTTACGTCACAGACAAAAGTCCTTAAAACTTTTATTTTTTGCTATCTCGCTTAACTTTCTAAATTACTTTCCAGTCAACCCTATTTACTAATTTTGCTCCTTGGCATGTGTCTTGTCTCTAACCCAAGCTTGCACTCAGCTTTTAAACAGTTTATCTCCTTTTGAGTCATTCAGAACATGCTTTAATCTTACTAAATGTCATCTTATTAATCTTTTTTAAACTCTTTTAATCACCACACTTCACTATTTTATAGCTGACAGAACTATTTTATAGCTGACTTCTTTCAGTGATTTTCTTTATGATGGTCCTTTAATTAATATCTTCCTTTAACAGTTCTTATTGTCTTCTATTGACATCTCTCTGCTGACAAATGTGTTTCTTATATCACCTTTTAGAGTTATGCAGCCATTATTCTATTTTATAGATTTCAAGTCAAGCTTTGCTGTTTTCTATGGTTTTGTCCATCTAGTGCAACTGCTATTTTTAATTATATAAATATTTTCCTAGACTTTTTGGAGCAAAAAGTGTATTTAACTTTTCAGAAGCTTCTACAAAGACTTATGGTTGTCAATAATAGTATTTTAATGGTGAACCTTGTACTTCTCTTCAGTCTATCTTATTAACTCTCCCGAAAATAAACATGAATTGTTTGCAAAGAACTTTTCCTTCAACTAATCTCTGGATTCAAATGAAAATTTGAACCTCTTTTGATTCTACGGCTAAATTTATTTTTCACAAACACTCTTCTATAGTTTGTGGTTCAGACAACATTCCTGTCAGTCTTAAAAATACCTTCAGTTTTTTTTGCTCTTTAATGATCTTTTCCAACTTCTTTGTAGTTTATTGAAAATGAATACACACACAAATAAAGGTAATAAAGAAAATGAATTTGATTATTTTTTACAAAAATTATTTAAAATCAAAAAAAGCTTCTATAAATAAGTAAAATCCCTTATTGAAAAATACTCTAATAGAATGATGTCAATCCTTAGAATTAAGAAAAAAAAAAAGGTTGGCTATATATTGTTGACTTAATGCTGTTTTTGGTTGGCATCAGGGCAACATAAAATTTTTCAAAAGTGATAAAGACTCAAAACTCAAAAAAAAAGAGAAGTTTTTTTTGCTGTCTGCGAAGACGCATAAGCATCTTCATCAGACAGCTATGACCGAATGAATGAATTATTTGTAAAAGAACAAACTGTTATTGTTTTCAATAGTTTGTTTTTCAGTGATGCTTTTAGCATTGATTTCATTATAATATGACATGGTGCATGTATTTATAGATACAAATTATAATATTTCATTATAATATGACATGGTGCATGTATTTATAGATACAAATAATCAGTTGGTCAACAAACTCATTTTCTGACTCTGCCATCAGATTATTAAAAATGTCTTTAACACTTAAGACCAAAAATATCTTTGTATTTTTTTAAAAATATAATTGTATTTTGCAACAACTAAGTGCATAAATCACATTTTAGCAATGCCAAGTAGGCAGTGTCAATACATAAACCTATTATACAATGATTATCCTGGTCATTTTTAAAAGCGCGGAAAGGTTTTTCCTAAAAATATCACCAAAATATTTTTAAGATATAAAATAAATATTTTTTTTGTATAACTAAGAATAACTAATGTTTGATGTGGATGTTACAATGTAAAATTACATATTAAATTAGAGGCACAACTGACAAGGTTATGCCTCATAATTTTTTCAAAAAAAGTTTTTTTTCTGAAATAGTTTTTAACTATTAATATTGTTTATTTATAGTTATGTTTATCTTTTTTTGTTTTTTCTTTAAAATTTTGTATAGAATAAGTGCATCAATCCATACATAAATCAACTGATATAGCCATAGTCACAGTAGAGTGTACATCAATTGACTTAAATCATTGGCTCGCCATGTTTGTTTTAGGAAAACTTTTCTATGCTCTCGCACTCATTTACTCCCACCAAGGCCTATATAAAAATTTGTTTAAATAAATATATATATATATATATATATATATATATATATATATATATATATATATATATATATATATATATATATATATATATATATATATGTAAAAATTTGTTTAAATGAATATTTTTTGTGAGCAACTTTTTATTAGCGAAATTGCCAGTAATTAAAATTTTAAAAAAAAATCATTTAGTAGGTAGTTAAAAAATAATAAACATTTAATTAAATAAAATACAAGAAAAAAAAGTGACAATTAAATTTGGACGACATCCAAATGAATAGTATTCCACTAATTGCTCCCCTTGTTAAAAACCCGCTAATTGCTCCCCTGATTAAAAGCAATATATCTATTAATGAAATTCATTCTTATTGATAAAATAATCAATTCTTGGCAGAGAAAAAAAAGGTTAATGGTGTCTGGAGAGACTAACTTGGTCTGTCGAATACTGGAACCAAATTATTTTCAGTGATGAAAGTAATTTCCAATTTTTTTGGAAAGATATTGAAAAGCAAGACGTATGACACTTGATTTTGTGTACAGCTTATGCAAGTGGCAGTGGCTCAGCAGGCATTTGGAGATGTATTTCCTTTAAAGGTGCTGGGTCCATAAAGATATACAAGCTCAATGAATCAGTTTTTGCACATATCAATATCAAAATTCTAGCAAAGATAATGCAACCTACAATACCAATAAGATCGTTAAAAACATTAAAGAATATTTACAATCCAATAAAATACCTTTATTGCCATGGTGTATCTGTGCACCTGATTGAAGTCCCATTTAAACATTTGGATTTGGATGGACCTTAAAATGTGCAGTGTTAAAATCACAAGCAAAACACACTTAAAAGGGGTTCTTGAAAGCACTTGGAACTTAATTCCAAAGAACTACGCATGAAGTTGATAGAGTCAATGCCCAGGAATGTGAAAATATGTTTCAAAGCCAAGGGTGGGTACTTTAAATACTAAAAATAATTGTTTTTTACTGTTAAACCTGGATTCGTTCAAATTTAATTGTTGCTTTTTTTCTCTTGTATTTTATCTAATTAAATTTTTATTATTTTTTAATTTAGTTTTTATTTTCAAATTTTTATTTTTATTTTTATTATTATTTTATTGGCTATGAGCACTTTTTATTTATAAAATTTACATTTACTACAGTAAAAAGACTTCAGTTGTCTAAGACTTTTACAATACTCTACTTTGAGCACTAGTAATTAAAGTAAACTATCAATTAAAGTATCCAAACATTGTATTTTTGACAATCTTTTATGCAGCATTAGATCAAACAAAAACAACACCAAGACAACCAACAATGATTGTTACACCAACCCTAGCTACAATTAGTATTGATGTAAATAACTTAAAATAATTAATATTTTCTCATACCTCTTTAATGGAAGCTCGAACTACATCAGGTGAATCTCTTGCAATAGTAGTAAGAAAAAATTTTCAACCCTTGGTTCCACTAGATGCTCATTTTGATGGCAAAATATTGCCATGTTGATGGAATCAGGCGCAAATGTCTGCCAATTTTATTTGAATCAGACATTGAAAAATTACTAGGTATACCTGAGATACCTGTTAGTACTTGTGCTTTGATGGGACAGAAGGTAGTAGAGTTCATTTATAAGTAGCCTTGTGTTGAGGTGTATCTTGCAGGTCTTTGCTTTGACACAACTGCAAGTAATACAGGAACTCATATTGGGGGCAATAACTGTCATACATAAACCAATAAATTGAAGAGCTCTGTTTATAGCCTGCTGACATCATATTCTTGAATCTGCCCAAATGCAGTGTTTGATGCATTTTTTGTATCAAAAGAACCAAACATTGAACTTTTTGGTAGACTGAAGTCGCATTGGGAGCTAATAGAAAAATTACAGTTTGAAACACTTGAAAGTGATAAAATTGGATACCTTACAAAGCTTGAAAAAGAGTGGTTTGCATGTCGAAAATTCTATGTAGTGAAGAAATTAAAAGGATACTTGAAGGGCACTCAACCTCATGATGATTATAAAGAATTTGGAAGACTAGCTCCTTTTGAGAGAAGATGATGTTGCAATAACTATTTTCATTCCTGGGGCTTACCATTGTGCAAGATGGATGGTATATACTGTTAAAGTATATACCATCCATCTTGCACAATGGTAAAGCTAAAGATATATACAGTTTAAAAATTTTCCTCATCCTTTAAATGTCACAGAGAAAAATTGGGATTTTATGAACTATATGTCTCTCGATAACCATAATAAATGTGTGTTTCTGGTTTTCAGCTCCTTTTACAACAGAAATGCCAAAAATCTCCTTTTAAAGTTAATCAAGAAATATTGTCAAGTTGACAGTATTTAATTTATTTAATTATTAAAAAGATTAAATTTCAGTTATATATAAGTGAAGATCTAGCAGTACTACCATAATTAAGTGATGAAGCTTCTTTTAGAGAAAAAGTGGAAATCATAAATGCCTTACAAAAGAACTTTACTAGGCGAAAAAAGAAAACTTGCTTTAAACAAAATTTATACTTTCTCTTAACTCTCTATAGCTAATTTTGTTACACGAACCTCAATAAATTTGTTTGACTCTCATAATTTACCAAAAGAGTTCTTGACATCATCTGCAAAAAGTTAATCTATTTGTGATGACTGCATTTAATATAGTTTGTATATACAAGGCTACATTTAATATAGTTTGTGCCATGGAAGTGCTTAATGACTGTGCAGAACAGGCAGTTAAATTGGTCACTGACTTAAATGAAGTTTTGATAAAAAATGACAGTCAACAGCAGCTTCTCTATTAAGTAGTTGAATACCATTGGAAACCTTTTTTAAATGAAACTACAAAAAGACAGTTAAGCAATAATCATTCCAAATAATAACAATTAACAAAATTACAGATGTTTCAAATTAAGGAGCTTTTTTAAATTTTTCTTTTTCTGTTAATTCACCTCCCCAAGGCCAAGAGGGCCACTACAAATGAGGAGGCTACTTGTTGTGGTTATAACCCTCTCTCAACCTTTTAACTCTAAAATACGAACCATGATGAACAATGCCACTGCACGGAGAAACAAACTCAGAACCTCTTGCTTATGAACCGAGTGCTCTACCACTATACCACTACTGCATTTCACCGCAAATATTTAAAATAATTTTTTTTGTCCCTCTCCACCACCACCACTACCCCAAGTTACCTCTGCTTTATGCATTCATATACTTCTCTTTATTCTAATAAGTAAACTGATGCATATAACACTGACAATAGTTGGTTTTAATACTTTACATACACACCGTTTTAGACAAAAACAGGCCTGTTGCTACAAGGACCTGGTGCTACAAGAAAGGGGCACTTTCTTGTAGCAGCAAACTATAAGATAGTCAATGTAGCAGCAGGCTTTTAGATAGTCAATGGGGCTAAACTGTCTTGCAACAGCAATCCCTTGTAGCAGCAGACTATAAGATAGTCCATGTAGCAATACTATGCGCATGTTTTACAGTAAAAAAATAAAAATAAAATCATTCAGAATGTTTTTATTTTTACAAAAATCAAACAAAAACATTCAGTATGTCTATAAAAACATTGTAGTCTTTTATTTTGCATTTTTGTGGTTTTTTAAAATAACAATAATTTTAATTAGTTTCCTCATTAAATTCCTAATTAGTTTCCTAATTAAATTAGTTTCCTAATTAAATTAATGCATTTTGACATAATCTGTACTTAATTTTGTCTTGCTAGATGTCATAGAATAGTTAAGTGCCATGTACACACACACAAAACATATAAATTATAAGCATGAAAAAATTAACTCATGTAGCAAATACTTATTTTCCATAAAATATTTCTTATTTTAGAAAAATTTATTTGGAAAGTAAGACTCACCATACTTACTATAAAAGCTGTCTTCTATCACATTTGATGACATACCAACATACTTATCTTTATTCACTTTAGAACGTTTACGTTCATCTCGGAGACGGGCATCATCTTGGATTAGGTCTATTATCTCTTTAACCTTATGGCGAACTAATGAAAAAATTGAATTACTGATGATATTGAAAAAATTTATACATACATATTTACTAATAATATTGAAAAAATTTATACATACATATTGACATATATATTTGTATGTGATGTACCTATTAATTGAAATTAATATAATAGGCCAAGTCTCACATATTATGAAAATAATTATATCTTAAATAAACCATACACAATATATAAATAGGGATTTTTTTGAAGAATAGTTTTTACCAATTTGTTTCACAGTAAAATTAAATTATTATAACCTCTTTAGATGATATTTATAATATTATTATAGATTATTTTAGTTAAAAGTATTTATGCTTTCAATATCACAATATTGTTTCTGAAATAAAATTTATTGCTCAATGGTTTTACTTGTAAGCAACATAATTAAGTATAATGAGAAGTGGTAAACTAATGACTTCCATCAATAACAAGCAGTTCTTCAAGTCAACTTATGTGAAGCAGTTCTAAATTATATAAATGACTTTCTACATCCAGCTTTTAAGATACATTTAATATATAGTAATACATTTTAATTATTCTCTATCTTTTTTTGAAACTCGGAAAAAAAAGAGAATATTATTATTTCTGGTGTTTCAGAACTGACCAAAACTGATGAAGAAAAGGAAGCAGCTGATTTAGCAAAAGTTAAACATATATTTACAGTAATACCCAAAAACCACATCTAAAAATCAACTGCAATGCAACATCTTTAAATAAAAAACTAACTGAATTAGAACTAGTAAGCTCAATTTTCAATTATGATAATTTTCAATTATTATAATTATGAAATTTTCTGAACTCACATATGGAACTGAAAGGATCCTTACAGGGTGCATTTACAGATCACTGAGTTGCAACGATTACCAGTGGATCGTCAATTCAACTGAATAAACACAAAAACTAATTTAGTAGTATTTATTATGCCGTAACAAGCAAGACCTTGTGTAAGCAATTCTGGTTATGGTGGCCTACATAAAAATTTACAATTTATTTAAAGAAGCTTAATCAAAAATGAAATTGATTTTAATTATTTTATTGATTAAAAATCATGTGTCGGTTAAAAATTTCTAAAAACAGGTCTAGCCTTGATTTAAAACTATTTACAGTAGTGGCATGTTATCCAGTAATTTATTCCATCCATTCACAAAACAATTTGTAAAAAATTGATGATGTTGTTTATTGTTTTATACTATCTTACTAGTTTGAATTTATGTTGACGCGTTTAGTTGTTATTTTTATTTTCTTGAAAATATAACTAATTCTCATGGCACTAATTTACAATATTGAAGCCAATTATTATTTTAAAATACTGAATTAGGCTACCTCAAACTCTCTAGAGATCTTCTAGGATTGAATACACAAAATTCTCTTTTTGTATTCTGGTTTTCTGAGTGATGGAATTAGACAAGTTGCTCTTTTTTAGCTCAATTACATCTTTTTTATGGTGAGGGTTCCAAGCCGATATCGCAAGTTCTAAATGAGGTCTAACAAAAGATGTGTAGAATTTTATGAGTAGTTTAATGTCCAAATAAGTGAATGTATTGTTTATCATTCTAAGTATTCTATTTGCTTTGTTTGATGCATACATTACTTGACTATGACTCTTCATACTGCTAGACAAAAAAATACCAAATCAATTTCTTCATTTGTGCTGTATAAAATTATTATTTCATTACTTTTTGATGGAATTGTGTAATTATGATTGTTATTTGATTTGCCAAGAAGCATTAATTCATATTTTGTATGATTCAAATAAGGAAGATATGTTTCTTGTCATTTCGATATTTTGTTTATGTCATCTTGTAATGCATTTTTATCATCACTGTTATTTACTCTTGCCAATAATTTAGTAACATCAGCATACAATTTATTTACATTTGTTAATAGTTCTGGCAAACCATTGATATATATTATGAATAGAATAGGTCCTTTCAAATGAGATTAAAAAGTCCCCATTACCACTTTTGTTGACGATTTTTCAGAAATAATTCAATCTATTTAGGAGTTTGCAGCATTTAAGAGTTTGCAGGATTTAGAGTCAGCATTCGGCAATGCTGACCTAACTGGCAAGCTAAAAGTTTGAGGTCCGCAAAAAAACACCAATTAACCCTTATTTCTATGTTTTATAAGAACTTTGTGTCAAATTTTTTTGGCCAACCTGATGCTGACCACTAATAATTTAAAGTCAGCAATTAATTGCCGAACTCATTTTTTCTAATCTGGAGGGCTGAGTTTGTATTGTTAAAACTACTGGTACAATTATCACAGGTGAATTGAACTTTATTAATAAAGTTGAAATTGCCGGGACCTGATAATTAAGCCTAAGTCCTAAATAATGTTCCATCTTTGCTACAAGAAGATGAACAACTTAAAAGTATAGTAAGTGCTATCCAAAATGCACTTATTTTTCCACACATGTGCCAGCCTTTCAAAACAACAATTTTGAAACAACAAATATTCGACCTTGCTTTCACAGAACTATGAGAGAGTAAGTGAGCTAAAAACAGAAGTTCTTATAAGTCATATCAATAAAGCACATCTCCCGTTAAGATTCAACTTAAATTTGACAAACAACAATACGACAAAAAGATAACCAAAAAAATTGGCTCCAAAAGATGCAATTACGATGATCCAAATTCATTTTTCGAAAATATTGATTGGAAAAAAAATTCAACAATTATCTTGATATTGAAACAAACTAAAAAAACTTTATCAAAATATTCACACAAAATTTACAAAAGACACTGGATGTGAAAAGTTCATTAGCAAAACTCAAATTTTATGCAAAAACAGCCATACTGGTTCAACAAACAAGTAATAGAGCTAACCAAAAAAAAAAAAAACTCTAGTTCAAATTAAAAGAAAGTGATTTGAAGTATGATCTAAAACTTAAATACCTGGGCTACCCTGTTTATAAAGAAGTAGTTGTGGACATTAGACTTGTCTTGTTCTCTGGTTAGAAACAAAAAAAAAAAAGTCCCAATAGAGGGAAATTTCATACTCAAATATTGCTCATTTTTAATAGTAAAATGAACAATATTTGAGTATGAAAAAAATAAATTGGCCTACAGATATCACATACACTGAGGCATATTCGTTTAGACACATCAATTTTTTTCTCTTTGTCTAAATTTTTTTCGATGAATTGTCAACTGATATGCATGCAAGTTATTATCAAAATAATTGTTGTGTTGTGGGCTAATAAAAATCACAAAAAAAATTTTTCTATGTGTCTTTATTAACATGAGAGTATGTTTGATATACAAAAGTACATTTTTTAATTGGAATATATCTATAGACGCAGTCATATTTTTGACATTAAAAGATGGAAATTAGTAATGCCTATGTCCTCCATTAATTCTGCCTTTCATTGACTCCACTAGTCGTTGAAGTGTAGTTTGATCCAACTCGGACCATGCTTCAAGGATTTTACACTTTAACTCAGTAACAGTTTTAAATTTGGTGTCCGGCTGCGTCATAAACTTTTCTTGATAGCATTCCTCACATGTTCTCGATTGGATTTAAGTCCGGGCTACAAGCTGGCCATTCAAGAACCGGGATGTTGTGGTCTTTAAACCATTTCATAGAATGCCTAGATGTTAGAATTGCAGCATTATCTTGCTGAAATATGGCATTATCGTCCATGTTTTCATCCATATAAGTTATGAGAACATCATCCAACATTTCTGTATATTATCGAGTTCATTTATCGAGTTCATTTTAGGTAAACCACAACACAGAGTCAATTTTCCTAAATAAGAAAATCCACCCCAAACCATTAAACTTCCTCCTCCATAATTTTGTTTTGTTTGTGGGTCATTTATTCCTCTTAGATCATGCCAATAACAACTGTAAGAGTCCGGACCATCTAAATTGAACTTTTTTTTATCTGAAAGCATTACGTTTTGCCACTCATGAGTCCAATGCATATGGTTTTTAGCAAACTGTAATCTAGCAATTTTATGGTGTTTTTTTAACATTGGTTTTTTGTGTAGTTTCTTCCACTTTACGTTTGGTGTTGTACGTAGAATATGTGCAACATGTTTATTGGTGACAGGCAATAATAATTTATCCTTTATTTGTGTTGCATTCAATTTATTTTTGGTTGCTTTGAAGCGAATTCGATTAATTTGCCAATTTGTTAATACTTTGTTGCCGTTTGTCGCTTTTTTTACACTGTAAATGTCACCTTTTGCAATGTAGTTTCATACAACATGGTCAGATCTTCCAATTTTTCTTGCTATTTCTCGTATAGAAAGTGCTGGTGAGATTTCTGAGCCACGATATAAATTTGTATTTTTTCAGCATCTGTCAAATACTTTCCTTTAGGCATTTCGTAAAATACAATAAAAATGATACTGGCAGAGCAAAAGATCAAATTACACTAAAATTTATCAATTTATTTGTGTAAAAGTGATTAAAAATCAATACTTACCGTTATTAACCTGATTGCGTCTATAGATATATTCCAATTAAAAAATGTGCTTTTGTATATCAAACATACTCTCATGTTAATAAAGACACATAGAAAAATTTTTTTTTGGGTTTTTATTAGCCCACAACACAACAATTATTTTGATAATAACTTGCATGCACATCAGTTGACAATACATAGAAAAAAATTAAGATAAAGAGAAAAAAATTGATGCGTCTAAACGAATATGCCTCAGTGTATTGCTAAAACCTTAACAATGCCACTTTTAAGATGCTCTTCTCAGCAATGGGGAGACCACATCAAGACTGGAAGAAAAACAAATAAAAAGAAACCAAATACAACAATTCAAAACTAAAAATGGACTAAATAAAATAAACTTTTATTCAAGTTTAACTCAAGAAAAGCACAACTACGGCACAAGACAACAAAACTTACTAACCAGAGAACAAGACAAGTCTGATATCCGGAACTACTTCTTCTCAAATAGGATAGTCAACGGATGGAATCAACTGCAAGTAAACTGTTAAAACTCAAAAACAACAAACATTAAAAAAAAAATTATGACAAATTTACAAAAAATGAAAATTTACAACTACTATGATCTTAATATAGACATTTCTGATGACTTGTCATTGTAGCTTGTTATTAACAATAAATAATAATAATACATAACTCATTTCAGGCCTAAGGTAATGCAATTTTGAAGAAAATTTTCCTTGATAACATTAAGGAACCATTTAAAGTTTAAGGGTTTTGGAGAACCTCTATATTTTGTGCAATTGTGTATACTAAGTCTACAATCTGATTCATCTTTAAGCAATTTTTAACTGATTCCATCAGTTAAAAATTAAACACTTTCCCATCAAGTAACATCAAGAACATTTATAACAAACTTCTAAAAAAAGAGAGAGCGCTTGTGCATCTTCAGCCTAAAAAACAAACTATTTTCTGGATTACCTAAGTGCTTTTTTAACTATTAAAATTATTGAGAGTAAAAAGTGTTTATAATTTCAGATTTGTTTTATTCAAGTCACTTAACAGGGCTCAATTTAACGGTCAGATATTGCTGCCCCTTGGACCATTCTTGAGACCTGCTAGAGGAGGGCAACAAACCGTTGTTGATATTTTCAGTAAAAATGAACAATGGTTGGTTGCCCCCATAAATCAGATCTCAAAAAAAGTCTAAGGGGCTGAAATGTCCGAACGTTAAATTGAGCCCTGCTTAATATAAATTTTATTTCATTTGTTCATTGAAATACTTTTAATACAACAACTAATTTGTTAATAAATTATTTATATTCAATAGAGCTTCTAGGTTGGCTGCTAAAGCAAAAATAGATTTTAAAAATATTTTTAGAAATTTTTTAGAAAAAAACTTACTATTTAATCCTTGATCTTTGCCTAACTCATCAATATGTTGATAGGATTCAAGTTGACGCATATCAAACAAATGATCACGAGCACTTGTAATAACACGCTCTGACCCATTGGTTATTAAATAACGCAATAATAAAAGAGACTAAAAGTAAAAAACATTAGTTGACATAAAATGAAGATAAATTTAAAAAATAAATAAAAAGGTAAACTTAAAATGAATTTCAAAATTAAATTTAAAATTTATACAAAAATTTTTTTTTTAATTAAAAATCAGAAAAAAATATATAAAATACCTTATACACTCTCCTCCAATATTTTTGCTCCAACAACATTCTTTTCCATAACATCCCCATAACTTCTGGAAAATGTTCATAAGTATATGTAAATTTTGCTAATTCATTCATTATTGTTCCATGTGGTCCCCATTGATCATCATTTGTGGCTTCGCGAACTTTTGTTTCAACTTCTGTGTAGTTCATCACAACATTTGTGCTAAAATATGAAATTAAAAATTTAAACTTAAATTGAATATACATTTAAATAAACTATAACTTTTGTTGATAAAATTAATAAACATAAACAACAATTTAATCTACGATTTGCTAAAAAATGCCTTTTTGTAATTTATTCAAAAATATAGTTTACATGTATACATAAATATTATATGTGGGCATGTGTCTTTGTATGTGTACACACGTATATACATACACACAAAAATATATTATATATATATATATATAATATTATTAAATATATATATTTATTATTTATTACCTATATACATACATACATACATATAAATATATATATATATATATATATATATATATATATATACACATATATATATATATATATACATATATATATATATATATATATATATATATATATATATATATATATATATATATATATATATATATATATATTTAGGGTTGAGTTGTATTTTATGTATGTAAACTAATTAAGTGAAAAACGAAACTCGCATATTGCATATTAAAAAGTAAATAAAAAGTTCTTTTGTTATAAAAGTACTTTCGAACAAAAGAGTTTGCGTAAATTAAAAAATTAATAAAACTTTGTTTAACGTTACATTAAAATCATGAAACCTAAAATTTAAGAAGAGTTTATCAAAATAATATTATTTATACTTTTACACCTCATTTTTATTGCACTTTTTAAATTAAAAAACGTCATAAACCACAAGCATTTTGTTCCATTGAAACAAGAATTACAATAAAAGAAAACAAAGTGCTATAAGGCTTTATTTACAAGCTTCATTTACTAGCTAATTAATACATTACATGAGTTTGTTGGGAGAAATTCAGTCACAAAAAAAATGTAATTTTTACTTATCAGGTTTGAATATTATTAAAAAGAAAAGATAAAAGTTTTAAATATTCTTTAGAATTGGATTTTTATTATTAGACATAACATAACATTTTTCTTTTGCTTTTAATGATGTTGCATAATTATGCAATAATATTTTGAAAAGCACTTTTTAATTTTTAATATTCTTAGTCACGTTTTCGCTTTTTTTGTTTATGTACATAAAATACAACAAAATACATATATATATATATATATATATATATATATATATATATATATATATATATATATATATATATATACATACATATATATGTGTATGTGTGTGTATGTGTTTGTGTGTGTGTTTGTGTGTGTTAGTGTATGCTTTTGTGTGTGTGTGTTTGAGTGTGTGTGTGTGTGTGTGTGTTTGTGTGTGTATGTGATTGTATGTGATTGTATGTGTTTGTATGTGTGTGTTTGTGTGTGTGTAAGCGCGCGCGTAATAAATATTGAATATAAAATAATATTGAATACATATTTAATATAACACAATGCATGTTTGTTTTAACACTTTGAAATAGTAACTGCACAAAAAATTAAACTTTTAACATATACAGAAAGCATAATACATACCACGTATATAACAAGACAGTAATATTAATACTTTTTTTTATAAAACAGCACAGGTAATCACTTTTAAAAAACTATTTTTCAAGTAATTAACAACATACTCTCTTCAAATATAAAACTTACACTTTGTCTTGGATTTCACGTATTTTCCACATTTTATTATGGATTTATCGAAATCAAACCTTTAAAAAAAAAGTATGTTATTTATGTGGCACATAAACTTTTTTTTTTAAATCTCAGTTTGTAACTCAAATATTTCGCGGACGACTATAATGGTCACGACCGCGCCTGAAGAAGACCTGGGTATATTATCTTTACCGAAGATAAATTTATACCTATTTATAACGGATGCTTGTTTTTTTTTATTAGTCCTTGATTTTTTCTTGAGGTTGAAAATGACCGAGTTGTCTCGTCACGGAGCACCGTAGACGAGACGAGTAGAATGAATAAGTTAATCTTTTAACAGTCTCAATATAATTATTATTTAGTTTTATGTTTTATGCACTTCAGCCATCTTTGTATATGTGTCATTTAACAACTGCCAAAAGCTCTCATTAATCGGCAACCCGGCATGTAGATTACTCTGTTTTGACGCAAATGCTATTATTATTTTGAAGATATTTGCAATATAGTGAGAAGAACTTAGATTAAGGAAAAATGCATATTTAGTACCACTAATCATGGGCGCCTGCATCATAAGTAAATGGGGATTTAGTTGAAAGCCCTCCTAAAACCATTATAGAATGAAACTTTTAGAATGAGCTTTTTAAGACACGAAAAATGACCTTCGATTTCAATTATCTGACGTATTTCTCATAAAAACAGTTCTAAAGTGCGAAACTTTTGTATTTTTTAAAAGTCGGTATATGTTTTCGGTTGTTTAAAAGCATAATATCGTAATATAATTTTAAAAGGCTGTTTTAAAAAACGTAATTTGGGTTTGGATACTTTATTTTGTTAGACTTCTTGTTTGGATAAAATGGAAAACAAGCGAGATTAATAGACAAAAACACTAAAGAAGAAGTTATTTTAGCAAGACAAACCAATAAAAATTAGAGAATGATTTCGAATCAAGATTGCTAGGAAAAGGTTTTTCCATTCAGAAAGTCTTATTAATTTAAAGAGGAAGTTGTTTTTGATAGTGTTTAAAATGAATTGGCTCCAATGTAGATATTTTAATAAACACTGTCACTGATTCCCAATCTGAACAATAAAAATAAAAATGACTCTAGTGATACTGCTACAAACACCTCAATAGCATTTACAAAAATAAAAGAAACTGGAGAAGTAGAATCTTCTAATGATACTCTGTAGTTGTCTGAATATATAATTATAAATATATATAAATAGTCTATGATATTTTTAAAGAACTTACTTGTATGATGTGCCACTATGAATAAAATCATTGTATGACGTCTTAAGAGATATGGACTTTTTTATTTTTAAAATGTTCAAACTGTGTTTAAATACGCATTTTTTGTAAGTATTTGTACTTAAAAAATAGTAGTGCCAAGGTGTACAATGTAAAAAAGTAAGTTGTTAACATTCCATGGTCATTGGGTTATGGTCATGCAGCACATTATCCAGTAGAAGCTAAGATTTAGTGCAAATGCAACTCAAATTACCTCAATGGGGTACTTATAAACATGATCTGTGCTTACTAATCAATATAGTTTTTAAATCAGACCAATCTCTGAAGAACTAAACAGTTGCAAAAGTTTTTAAATGGAAAAGCACAAGGTTCTAAGTAAAGTTCAAAATGCATAATTTAGAGTGTATGATGCAGTGGTTTATTTTAATATTGGTCAATTTAGCCTCAGTTTTAATCTTTGAATCTTTGGCCTTGATTCTTGGAGCATATAATGTTAAAAGTTGTAAAAAATGATTATAACTGTGCTAAACAAAGTAATAGAAAAATTAATAGAAAAATAAGTGCAGTTGTGTGAATCATGATGATTGTAATACTTTTTAATGGTTTTATGAGTTTTTTATAAGTATATTTTAATTTTGTCTCAAATTTATCATATTTTAAAGTTATATATGCTAACTTATATTTATTATTATTAATTTTTTTTTTTTTTTTGGGGAGGACATGGGGTAGAAGCCCCCCTCTCTGGGACTATTTTTCAGAAAAAAGTCTTTTGTAAATTGACTATTATACTAATGGATGAAATTGACTATTATATGTAATTATATGTATTTGATCTTGATTAATACACTACAGTACAAAAAATTAAAAAAAAAGTTACTTATAAATGAAAATATGCAGACCTTTTTTTTTTTTGAGACCTTTTTAGCCCCCTCCTTAGCGAGTGACAAAATCCACCTCTGTGGTGAATTTTTTGGCACCATCACCTCATGGAATTTTAAGATCACCTATGGAACTTGAAATTTTAAACTTTAAAATAAATCTCTATCTAAGAAGTTTTTTTCTCCTTCTGCAAAAGGCTCTGGAGTTAAGATGCAAATGATGTTCATAGAAAACCTTCTGAGATCATTGTTTTAAGCAGGTACTAGAGATGTTGAGTCTTAAAAAAATGACCTTTGTTTTATATTGTGTTATAAAATTGCCAATATTGTTTGTGGTCTACACTCTCATTCATATTATCTTTGATGTAATTTAGAGATTAGCTAAGAGTTGATAAAGACATAAATTTCGCCTTTTTAGAGAAGGAGGGGAGGGGTATGACTGTAACTTGATATTCAAGTTATAGATGGTTTTTTGAGGAGTATAGTCAGGAATTTGACACATTTAAACTAGGTGATTTTTAGTTTTAAGGACTTTTTTTTTTAAACACTTGGTACTTTTCAGGGGTTCCCCCCCTTCCCCTCTTCCACCTCCTTATTTTATTCTTAGAATTGGTTATGATTGTATCCACACAATTTCAAAAGTTCATTTCTTGTCTTGTATATATTCTTAATGAGCGTAATAATGTTGTTTGAAAGTTTAGTCTATTTAGTTATTTAACTGTAGTTACAAGTTTCAAAGCTAACTTAGATTTTTTATTAATAGATAATTTCAAACAAATAAACCCCTGAAAGTCAGCTGAATGGTGTCTAGAACCATTTTTTTAAAGGGTCTTTAAGAAATCCTTATGGTCTAATCGCCAATACCGCGAGTTTTGGAAGTTTACGCCTTTTTCATTACCATTGTCGAAAATGTGCCAAAGCTGACATCAAACCTCGTTAGATAAAATTTAACTATTAGAACTTAAGTACAAGCGGAAAAAAAATGCTTCAATCAGGACAGAAAAAGCTAGTGCCTTGATTTCCTTGCAATACTAAAATTATGGTTCCTGATAAAATACATACCAACCATTGAGACCTAAAGATGGTATGCAAAATATTTTAACTTTGTACACATTAGTAACAAAAACTTTTTTATTTAACTCTTACAGAAATATTTTTATTTATGATATATAATTGATAAATATTTATGATAAAAAATAGTTAATTTCTAGCATATATATATATATATATATATATATATATATATATATATATATATATATATATATATATATATTGTTTTATTTATGATTTAAAACTATAAATTAGTACCGGATGCGATAGGAAAAAGTCGGTCAAGGACGATGTTTGAGGCCCGGCAATTTTATTTATAGTTCACGGAAAAAGGTTGAGTTTAGTCAGCACAGCGTTTTGAATAAGCCACCGATCACAGAAAGCTGTCTCTTGTGAGCGATCAAATGTAAATTTTGCATTTTCGTTATATTTACGTATAGTTTTAATATAATAATAAATCTCATTAAAATTTAAATAAAGTGTTAAGTGGGTAGGAAGAGTGAAGAGTCTCTTACGAATATTTTCTTATATTTCTTAAAAGTAATGTCTATAAATGTAGTAATGTCTATAAAAATCTCAAAGAAATAATTGAGACACTGAAAAAGAAAAGTTTATTATTTGCATTAAAAAATAATAAATAGTTTTAGCTTTACCCAAGTTAAGTTAACATTTGATAAGTTTTCAATATTTCCATTATGCTTTTTTGTTGTTGTTCTTTTTTCGTCTTAATTGTAATTGTCTTTTATCTTTTTTTGACTTTTATTTAAGGTGAATTTAAAGTGAATTTTTGTCTCTACAAAAATAAATATAACTTTTCAAGTTTAATTTTATAAAATTTGAGCATTCTAGTTGTATATTTAAAATATTATTGATTTTTTGTTTCTTTTTTGAAAACTTTTGGAAATTAAATTAATCAAGAATATTTAGGCTATTTTTAGAATATTATAAAGCTAGTTGGTTGAAATAAAAATAATCTTGAAGATATTTTAATTCCAAAATGATTAACCATAATTAAAAGATCTATGTATTAAGAGTTTGTTCTGTTACACATTTCTTTGTGTCAAATTCTTATGATTTATAGTTGAGTTAGGTTTAAAAAAAATACATTTTTTATAAAGATAAATAATTTGGACTCTACAAAAAGTATTATTTCTTTTAAGTTTAAACTTTTATTTTTTAAACCAACCAATTCTGTATATAGGTTATTAAATGATGAATTTTGATACCAAATTTATAATCTTAAGTCAAGAAGAAAAAATATGCAATTTTCAAGGTGAAAAAATATAGTGGACATCTAAACAAAGATGAACTTTAAAAAAAAATAGTGTATAACAAAAGTGGACTTTCGTGTATAATGTGTATAAACAATTTTATAATATATAGTAAATATACTATCACCTAAATTAGCATAAATGAGCTTATAATTGAATTTAGTCCATTTAATCAAACAATTTTATCATATAAATGCTTTTTTTTTATTAAACTGTGTTTAATCAACATTTTCAATAATAATAAGATAGCATTAGACATTTCACTTGAGTGAATTATATTTTCATAGTATTATTACTATGATTCATCATTCAATGCATTATTATTTAATGTTCTGTAAATAAAAACAAGCTTTGTTACTTTTACTACTCCCGTCTTGTTTCTTAACTTGGTTTAAACCACGGTTTAATCTAGCCTTGTGTATATATATATATATATATATATATATATATATATATATATATATATATATATATATATATATATATGTGCATATAGTCCTCAGAATTAGGGTCGACATTTGGTAATGCCAACTTAAAAGTGTTTAAGGTTGGCAAAAAATCACTGTCCTCGTTTCTATGTTTTATGGTAACCCCTTTGTGTTTTATTATTATATATATATATATATATATATATATATATATATATATATATATATATATATATATATATATTAGGGCAGGTCGATTTTTAACTTTTTTTTAGATTTTAGCATTGGACATGTTGAGAAAGTTGCAAACTAACGTGATAATAAGTAAAAACAAAAATTAAAGGTTTTTTTGATAGCCAATTTTTGAGGAAATAAAATTTAGTTTTACTATAAAAGCCGATATGAGGGGGTTAATAAAAAATATTTAAAAACAGCAGATAATTATAGAAGTTAATGCAACAAAAACAAGTTTCAATTTTAACTTTGTTGTTTTGCTTTTTTAAATATTTCTTATTAAAAAAACAACAACAAAAAAAACAAGCTTCAAGAAAAAAGTTTTATTTGTTGTTAAAATACAGTTTATTTAGATCACAACGTCATCATACTTTTGACAATATGAACCCTTTGAAGAAAAATTAGGTCTCTTTTGACTACTTAATTTTTTTGCAATGATATGTTTATGCCTTGCTTCTATTCCATACACTGTATGGCAAGCTTCAGATGTCATTTTCACAGCTCTCTCGACACTCTGAGTATGAGAAGGCAATACCGGTAACTCAAACTTCGTTCCATTAAGCAATGATTCTTGTAAATGCTGAGATAAAATGTGTTCAGTGAGACCTGGTTCACAAATACCTGTTTGAGAAAGGTCTACTAAATCCGACCAATGATATGCATCAGTATTTATTGCAGTGATTTTGTTTAATCTTGTTGTATGCACCGTCATATTTCTAAATGAATTAAATTTAAATTCTAAAAATAAAAATCTTTTTTTGATCTTGTTTAAGTTTTTTTTAAAAACAAAATTTAATAAATTATTTTTTTGTTATATTTTTAGACCAAGGTGTCAAATTAAAGTTCCGGCGCATTATCAGTTTTGAAATTTTACCCATCCGAAATTGCGCATTTAGTAATTTAGAACTTGATAAAAATTTTCAAGGGTTTACAATTTAATTTTTCCAAAAATGCTCAACCGGTTATTAAGACTCTTTCCATTTGTCACCTTAGAGTAAAACATTAAATTCCTAATGAACTACTTTATTTTAATAATATTATGTTTACCTGATACTTAAAATTTTTCTGGTCGCAGCTTCTCTGACTTTATATTCATCTGATTTCATCATGGAGTACAATAGATTTTCAGGCAGCAAAGCAAAAGCATTGTGTTGCAAGTTTTTTAATGTGATAGTTTTGATTTCCTCAGACTGTTCTTTGATTCTTTTAATCATATTGAAAATGTATAACTGCTGATTGTGAAACTTATTATCCAATTTTATTTCAAAGCAGCTAACTGCATACACTTGCACAATAAATTTTATAATTTGTTGAAGCTTATCTTGCATTTCTGGTAGATATATGCCTCTTGTCCAAATACACAATAATCGAATTGCCAAAGTTAACCATCTTGAATGATTTAATGGTCCAATTTTCCACTTTGCATATTTATGATCAACATTTTCCTTTGAAACTCCAAGAATATATTCTAGAAGAAGTCTTTGATCACAACTCAAATCTTTTAATGTCTTTTCATGAAAATGTATGTTATCTAGATGGCCACTAATTTTTATGAAGTCAACTTGAGGGAGATCTTGATAGTTATTTTCACAAAGTTTTCCAATTGGACCACTAAAAAGATTAGGGCTTTTGGTGCCTCCATCAAGATGCTTAAAAATAGCTCGAAAGGGAAGTTCATTTTGGTGAAGTGATCAGCCAATAAAGTGCAATTTGCTATTAATTTTTTTTTCTACAGCTGTTACAAGCCCACTTTTCCAACCAGTGTTAGTAGCAGTATTATCAAGGAGGATAGCTTTTAGAGAATGAGCAATCTTAAATTCATTTAAGACACTAGCAACTTCATCTCCTAACAAAAGTCCTGTAGCACCTTTAATTGGAATGACTCTGTGAGTAAGATATGATCCAATTTCAGACCCAGACTCTACTGTAAAAGTTAAATGGTGCTCTGACTGTTTATCTTTTCTTAAATTAATTTTTCCGTTTGGATACTTAACTTCTCTGTAAAATAAAGTGTCTTTGTCAACTTTTCCATCAACTCCAATACATATTATGCTATAAATATCTTCCATATGCTTATCTTGACTTATACTTTTTACTCTAGTTTTCTCTCTATCAATTTTTGATTTATCAATAAATACTGTATCTAAATTAAGATTTGGCCAAAGTAGGCCCACAGCCTGCAAATCTAAGAGGAAAGCATTAGCAAAGCTAGCCGCAATACTTGATGAAACATCAGCCCTTATTAATTCCAAAGCATATCTTGATGGTTTAAACAAATTGTAAGCCCCAGATATATTTCTAATTGGTTTGTAACAACGTTCATTGTCAAAGTTAACAGGAGTCTATAAAAAACATTCAAGCAAAAAAAGATGAAAATATTAAAGGTACATAACAATAAAAAAAGTACATTATATGACAACATATACCTTTAATACTTCACTTATTTCATTACTGTAACTTTTCAAGTGTTCATCATCATTCATTACTGCTGCATCCAACCTTTCCATGTTGTTATCAAATGATGTATACGTATTGCTTTTTTGTTGAGAAACTTCATTTAAAACCTGCTTCTGACATTTCTTATTTCTAGCAGAAACTTTGTTTGTCTTATTAACACTTTTACGATCAATGGATCCAAGTTGAAACAACCCCTTAGGACCTATTTTTGCTCTCTGATCTTTCAAATACATTCTATCTTCTAATGGAACCTAAAAAAACAACGATGAATCTTTTAAAATAAAAACACAATTTATATCATTTATTCATTGGTCAATTTATGATAAGTGCAAAATTTGGTCATTTTGAGATAAGTATGCAGTTTTGTTATATTTTGTCAAGCAACAAATCAAATTTTCAAACACATCTCTTGCAAAATGTCATATTAGCACTTATCATATATATATATATATATATATATATATATATATATATATATATATATATATATATATATATATATATATATATATATATATATATATATATATATATATGTGTGTGTGTGTGACTTTAATATTAAAATGATCTCAACCTTTCTGTCAAGAGGACATGTGCAAACTATATGTTGTGTTTGACAATTGTCTTCCAAGCACTTTACAAATTTATCATTACAAGAACGAACAGGTAGATTACATTTGCAAGCTGAAATATCAAAAAGAGTGTCTAAACTCTTCTCAAGGTTATTACACTTCACTTTAGAAAGAGATTTTTGGTTAATTTGTTTTGCTTTCATAAAGCATAGTTTATTTATTAACTTTACCACATAATAATTATCATATAGTGGTAACTTTGGATTCACAGTGTGCCATATTTTTATCACATTAATTGCTATAATTTTTGCAATGTCATAATCTTTTAAGTCTTGGTTGATGTCTTTAAGGAAATAGCTGTATTGAATAATCTGGCGAATGGTTGGTGGCTCTGCTTCATTTAAAGGTGAAGGCTGACCACCAAATTTTTTAGCAAAACTGCCACGTGTTAAAACAACTTTATGGTTTTTAGGCATTTCATTAAAACATATTATTGTAAATAACATATGTTAAAGCAAATATAACGACTTTAAAAACAATTATCAATCTAAAAGTTTGTTTATTTATTTTTGAACGAGCGCAAAAATTTCCGCTAATTTTTAAAAGTAACTTTAGGAGAAAGTTTCATAGAAATATATTAAAATTATAAATTTTTTTTATTAAATCATTATTTCCTATATTAATTATAAAAAAAGTAGTTATTTTTATAAAAAAATGTTTTATTTTTAAAACATTATAACTATTTCATTATTAATCTCAAGCATTTGTATTTTGAAATGATTAAAGATATTTTCTCTCAACACTTATAAAAATTTACATTCAAACTTGAATCATATCAATAATATTCACCAAAAATATTCAAATGCTCCAAAAACTATTAAAATTTGTTGAAAAAGCTTTTATAAATGATAATAATATATTACTAGGCATCTTTCTCAACTAGTCCAAAACTTCAGTTCCAAAATCGACCTGCCCTAATATATATATATATATTAAGACGCTTCTAGGTCGACATTGCCAAATGCCGACCCTAATTCCGAGGGCTTTTATATATATATATATATATATATATATATATATATATATATATATATATATATATATATATATATATATATATGTATCACATTGTCCTGTTACCGCATTTAAAACCACATTTTAAAACAAATGGGCAATGTCAAATAAATAACATACTTAAATTTAATACATGTATCCCAATGCTTTTAAATAGGTGCATTCAGATTAAGTATTTATTCAAAAGATATAGTTCTATTTGTAAACATAACCTTTACTTTTCTGCTGTAAATTTAAAGTTGTTTAAAAAATATTAATTTTGTTTAAATTGATATTTTTAAAAAAAAATTCCAGGATATATATATATATATATATATATATATTTATATATTTTTTAACCAAGTAGATTTTTTTAAAGATATTTATGCAAAGATCTATTCTATTTAATAATTTTAAAATTAGTTGAATTTTCTAAGTCCTGCAATGTACAGTTTTTCTAGTTTTATACAATTTTTGATTAGCTTGTATTTAATTTTTGTAAAAACTCTGTATACCATTTCACACAGGCTTGAACTGTAATTTATATGTTAACTAAAAGCAAATATCTTGTGCAGTCTTGTGGTCCATTTAAAGTTGAGAAAAATATCAAGCTATAAAATCAATAAATAGTTCTGTAGAATTTCGATACAACCAGGAATAAAGCACTATAAAACTGAAACTTTGTACAAGTCAACATTAATATATGATAAGTCGCCAAAAAAAGCCCCGTCATTTGGAGCACAAAAAGGTGCTCTTTTGAACCTAACTTAAAAAGGTAATAATTTTTATGATAAATTTTTTTTTTTTAATGTTCTTTTCATATATTGTTGGAAAGATAATTTAATGCTGATTCATATTATTATAAGAACTATGGGTTAAAAACAATTTGTTTAGAGAATACTATTTATTATTTATTGTCTATGAAACAAATTATAAAAAACACAGAAAGTAATAAGATTCTTCAGTAATAATTGTTTTTATTATTTTTTTAGTATGTACTTTTGATAAAAAAAATCATGTTATGAGATAAAATTTAAGATGTCATCTATAAAGTACGTACGCCAAAAATAGTCCCCACCCTTCTTAAAAAGTATGTTTGTTTTTCAAATACCCCCTAACTTTTTTATTTTTTAATAAAAAAGTTTATTGAAAAAAAAAGAAGGTGGAGTAGGTACCTTAGATACTTTATACGACCCCAAAGACCATTGTTTGCGGCACAGGATTTCAATTTAAAAAATGTTTTCAAATATATATACAAATATTAATTTTAATAAAGTTAAATTCCATATAAACAATGTGGTGCTTGGCCGAGAGGTTAATGATATAAGCTTCGATGGCGGAGACCGGAGTTTGATTCCCGGTCAAATCATATTGTACTTTTTTGTTTTAATGACGATCAAATAAAAATAAACTATACTTAAAGCGAATGTTTTTTTCAGACACCCCTCTTTAGTAAGTCCGTAAAAAATAAGTCTAACATAGATAATATTGAAAACAAATCCTAAAACCCAGTGCTCTTTTGCTAATTTAAAGAGCTTTTTAATTTAGCAAAACCTAGCAGTAAAATTTGAAAGATTTTTAGACCCTAATGACACATTTTTTTTAGGGGGCCTCCGACCCATTAGCCACGGCACTGCTAAAAACTGTTTTTTGTCGACTCAAAAAATAGGTTGCCTGAAATACGTCTTACTCAGGGCCAGTATATAAGGGGTGGCATGTGTGCATGGGCACCCGCAGGATTTTTTGTTGTTCCAGATAGGACACTTCCACACATTGTGCAAACTCCAAACTAAAGTTTGTTATTACCTATGCCAAATAAGGAGGCCAAATTTACACTCCCCTCATTTTGGGGGGTCAGAAAATTTGCATGGTCATTCAAATAACTTTTGTTATTTACAAAATTTTTCTACGAAAATCTGTTGATAAATTTAAATTTAGTTTTAGATAGTAAAGTTGAAAATTTTACTACATTAGTGCCTTCACGTTTGGGCAGGGGGGAAGAGAAAGCAATTTAGGGCTTTTTTTTGTTCCCAGATTTCCACCATCCCAATTTTTTGCAAGGCCTCCTCATTTGGCATAGGTATAAACATACTTAAGTTTGGAGTTTGCACAATGTGTGAATGTGTGCTATTTGGAAACACAAAAAATCCTGCGGGTGCCCGTGTATGTGTGTGCATAGAGGAAAACTGTACCCTCTACTCCCTATACCATACATCTTTTTATGTTGGTAAACTAGGATCTTTAGTCAGAGTTTTAACTTTTCTATTGATTAGCTGGTTAGTTGTGATAAATTAGAAAATCGATGTACGTACTTTTAAATTGAACTCTACTTTGTTTTGTTGGGATAATAAAAAGCGCTCATGACCAAACAGCAGTGTATTATCATCATGCACATTGATCAGATAAGAATTGTTTCCTTCTTGTCTTTTACCATGCTTATTTGATTTAGTTAAAAAAGTTTCATCCATCAAACAAGACACTACACCATAATTGCGTTTGGTGTATGTTAAGTACAACTCGCAAATATCGTCAAAATTTAATCCTTTTACCCATCTTACTCAATTTACCAAAACTCCCCCATTTATTACAAATCTGATAAATTTTGCTTATATTTCATCTACTTTGCATTGAGCCTCTTTAGGTAAAAGTAATTTCTGCAGTGATGACTTTTCTGGTTTCCTCATCAATTCGTTTTTAAATAACGCAAGAGGTGTGGTAGTCAACTCATAACTAAAATAGTGTTCAAGATTGTCATCTCTTAGAGCAATTGCAGCAAGTCTTGTGGACAGAATGGTTGGGTTAATATGTATAGAGCTGCCTTCCTTCAGTTTTATTACATTGTGCAATGCATCCAGTGGTTTTATTTGGTCTTGACATCTGATTTTACCTTCAGTGATAACTAAGTTGTCTAACTTGTTATGGATTATCAATCCAATTTTCTAAGATTTTTCACAATTTATATCATTATTTCCAATGGGACAAAACCTGTTGATAGAGAATGCAAGTTTGAGTCTTGATATATAAAAGGATTTTGTCTCCTTAACCATTTTACAAATTTTTTCTAAAAAATCCCTTGCACTTGTGAACAATACAAAAATCTTGCTAACCCCATTTCTTTGTGTTGTTCACTTGTTTCTATATCACATCCTGTTAGAGTTGTCATGGCTTTGTGTATAGCCGCACTGGAGTTTAAACAAAGCACCCAAAGAGTTCTGACACTTTCTGTTAGTTGACGTCCTCGAGTTAAGCCACCTCTACTTTTTACAGAAGGCATTAGTGTTTGTTCTATTACCAAATCAGACCAAAGCCCCGCCCAATAATGACTGGTTCTTTTTACAGCATGTGATCCATTATAAAAGCAGTCACAAACCAAAAACTTTTGAGCCATCAGTGTTTCATTTCTTGAACATAAATTCTGGTGCTCTTGACATAGTTTATGTGCCCAGTTGCAGCAAATAAATTTAGCATAAGCTTTGTTGTATGTAAGTGAAGAGACCAATTTGATGTTCTCTCTGCAATAATGAAGTTTTTTGTGATTGTAATATATTCCATATATTTAAGCCAGAGTTCTGCAGTTTTAGATAGTGATTTCAGAGATTTGATGAAACTGTATATTTTACTTGAAACAGTGATAAATTATTCTGTTTCTACTAACTCTTCAAATTCGTCTTCAGTCGTTAGCAAGTACTTTTCATTGCTTTTTCAAAAACAGGTTAAAACAAGGAAAGATTAATCTCTCCATCATTAACAAGGATATCCAGCAGTATAATTTTAAGGGCACTTTCTTCTAAAATATGCGCTCGAAGCAACCTTGCAATAGCTTTTCCAGACTTCATGTGTATAATACTATTTTCTACATATATCTCATTAAACAACTCCTCCAAACCAGATCCTACCATAAGCTTACCAATGCTTTCAATGTAACTCATTATGGTATGAAAAAGTTGGTCAAAAGTTACGCAAGGTGTTGGTATGTTTAATTTTTCAGCCTGATTTATAACAAAACGACGGGTGAAGTAAATGCATATTTCATCAGAAGGATTGAGATCAATTATTGGAAGGGACAAAACTAATGATTTTTGCTGACAAATCTTTGTATCAGTTACTAGTTGCATAAAACCTGACCAGCTTGGCCGCAAGTTCTCAGTGGAACTGAAGAACCAGCCACCTTGCCATAACAAGTCAAAATTTAATTCTTTGGGAAGTGTAATTGGCCATTTTTCTGTAAGGTTTAAATTTAGTCATCTGAAAGCTAATGTTACTAGATTATGAATAAGGTAATATCTTAACACCACGATACATAACTAAATTAGATGTTTTCAACGTTTTATAGAGCTTTTTTGGCATCCAGATACCGAGCTAACCGATATGATACCCATCCCATGAAATGTGCCCTCTCCAGATAGTGACAGTATTCTGGTCTACATTATCAGCAACCCACTGAACAACAGATGGTAGCCTTTTTTTTAGATTAACTGTGTCATTTGCTTCAATAGCAGATTGTTTGGAGTGAAAGGTTTCATCCCGATGTGATAAAGAATCCATATTTTGAAAGATGATCAACTAGCCTTGAAGCTTATACGATACATTGTCCAATACTTATTTGTTTTAGTTTGGATGGAATTAGCAGTTAAAGAAATGTCATAAAGCTACTCGGAATCCATGTTTTTGGATCATCTTTGCAATTAACTATATCATCTGTGCAATTAACTATATCATTATCAAAATTTGTAAAGTTGTTACTTCAATAACAGGGCTTCTTTTATGTCATCATTTTTTTTTCAGTTAAAAGAGTTCCCAAGAATAAAAGATGATACCAAAGTATGTAACAATTTAGATTGTTTTGTGTGTGTGTGTGTGTGTGTGTGTGTGTGTGTGTGTGTGTGTGTGTGTGTGTGTGTGTGTGTGTGTGTGTGCAGAGTTCTATGATCTACTAATGTTCTTCTGCAGCTATGATGAACTAGAACTTTACCTATCGGTTTCTGATTTTTCATAGAATTGAAGTACACAGTAAAATCTTTTATTTCCTTTATTTGCTGAATTTTTTTAATCCCTTTAACTTGACAATGACATGTGACTCTTTACTGAGTGTTTCGTCAATAATAAACGGTTCTTTGCATATTGAACACTTTTCTTCTATGGTAATTTGAGCCATCTAAAAATAAATCAATATATTTGTATCTACAAAAATGCAGAATACCAACTATATGGCTTTGGAGTAATCGTTATCAAAAGGAACATATAACCATAATGATCATGTAAACTAAAACCATGTTTATAACTATTGTAATAGTAGATTAATAAATGTACCATTAAAGATTTAAACTTAATTCAATACTAAAAATAAAGTTTTTACTATGAGTAAAAGAAATTCAAAATAAGTAAAAGAAATTACTAAATAATGTTTTTTACTGTTTCTTTAAAAAGTTAGGCATACACCTTAAATAAACATAAAATACTAAAACATCATATAACTTTTAACTATTATTTAAAATTGTTTAATAAATTGTTTAAGAAAGATATAAACCTTTACAACATGCATGACTAACTTAGCTTGTAATGTCACATGTTTTAATGCCCATGGGTGCTGTAAAATTTATTGAATCTATAAAACGCTGTGCTAAAGTAACAAATATATCTTTAAGTGTATCTAAAGTAACAAGTATATCTTAATTTTTTATTTTCAACCCTATAGTTCTTATACAAATATGAATCAGTATTAAATTATCTTTCCAACGATATATGAAAAGTATATTTTTGAAAGAAAAAAAATTTTGACCATAAAAATTATTACTCTTTTTTAATTAGGCCTAAAAGTACACCTTCCAATGCTCCAATTGATGGGGTTTTTTTTTTTTGGTGAAGTATCTTATGTTTATGTGTACTTGTGCAAAGTTTTAGCTTTATAGTATTTTATTCTAGGTTGGGGTGATTTTTTTAGTTAATCCAGCGAACTAAGAGAACTGTAAAACAAAAAAAGGCTTTTAAAAATATCATGTAAATAAATTAAAAATTAGTACTTAGCTGTATTTTATATACTATATATTAATAAGGAAAAACTTTAAATTAATACAGATAGTAATTAAAAAAATAGAAAATTATTTAAAGGATATTTTTAACCATATATTAAAAAAAAAAACATTTAACCATATATTAAAAAAAAAAACATTTTTGTCTCTTAAATTCTTGGGATTTCTTAAAAATTAAATATTTCAGTATAAACGTTGAAAAAGTTCTGAAAACTTGGAATTGCTTTATAATTTAAACAATATGTAAAACAAAACTTTTTTAAAATATCTAGAATTTGAAGACCTTTTCCTGTTAAATTTTCTGTAAGATTTTAACAAATTTTTCTGTACTCTTACAGAAAAATTTGTTAAAATTTATCGGGAAAAGGTCTTCAAATTTTAGATATTTAAAAATAGTCAAAGGTTTTGGATGTCAAGATTCTTGCTAAAATCATAATTGAAAATAGTTACATATTTATAATTTTATTTTTGTTTAGAAAATAATTGATATATACTTTATTTACTACAATTTTTAATACGTTTTTCACTGTTTCAGTTATAATACTATATTTGTATTTGCTATAATTGTGATGTTATGTTTTGTAGAAAAAATGGTCGAACATTTAACACCAGAACAATTAGCTCGAACTGGATGGAAATTGTATTTCAATACTGACACTATTAAAGGACGAAGAAATGTAAGTTTTGATTATTTTTAAAATGTTTAGATTATTTTTAAAATGTGTTCTTGTTGATAGATTGTTGATTATATATTATAATAATTAATTTTTTTTTTCTTAGTTAGTTATTGCGAACTTAGGCTTGTACTTCAGTGGATTTCTTCTATATAAACTTCTTAAAAAAAAGGAAACACCAAAAATATCTAATCACTAATGTGTAAACAAAAAGTGTAAAGACATGAAATTGAAATAAAGATATTTTATGGTTAAAATTATTTTTGTTGTAGTAATCCGGTGTTCTATAATTGTTTTATAGTTAATCTATAGTAATACAGTGTTTTGTAGTTGCTCTATAGTCGTTAAGTGCTTGCTTCGTAAGAGGTACAGAGACTGTTCTATGTCGTGCCTTGATAGCACAGTGCTAATCTTCAATTGTTAATTTTTTTCTTATCTAAGGTAATGCAAAAATTAAAGAATATAAAAGATATTTATAAACGAAGTGAAATAAAAACTAATATAAAGAGCAAAATTGAGGATAAAATAGATAATGTAACGAAATAGTAGTTAATGTTTGTTTTGTTCTTAATTAACTAATTGAATAAATTTTTTCGCAAATATTTTTTACAGAATCTTTTCGTAAATAACTTGATCATATTTTTTTTTTCTTGAAGATAAGTTTTTGCAAACGCGATCATTGTTTTTTTGTTTTTTAAAAATGGCCATAAAAATCTTGGAAGCAAAATTTGCTACCAATTATATTAAAAAACCAGGAGGCTGAATAAGTGCGTAGCAGTTGCAAAGGCATAAGTGCCCGAAAGACGGGCACTTGGTGTTGGTGCGGAGCAGTTTTAAAAACTGATTTATGTCGGAGTAGTTTCAGAAATTGGCCAAAGTGCGCTGAAGGAATTTACAAACACTGGCATAAGTGCGAATTGGATTCGCATTTAAGCAGATTTGATGTTATAAAATTCACACTTAATCAGTCGCCATAAAACTTTAATCGCCCTAAAAAATTAAAACTTATATAACTCAAAAAATTTATCCTTATATAACTTTTTACTATGGTCAAGAATCATTTTTAAAAACTAAATACGCAATTTCCGGAAACACTGGGTGAAAAGCGGAATATTTCAAAGTGCAATTTTTTAATTTTTTTTATTACCAAGGTGCTCAAAAAAATCTTAACGGTTTAATCGCAGAGCACAGCGGATGATCAATTTTCTAAATTAATCTTATAATATAATTAATCTTATAAATATGGTTAGTATATAAACTAAAAGGAAATTAGTTTTGATCTTTTTATTATTTTATATATATATACACACACACACATATATATATATACACACATATATATACACACACACACACACACATATATATATATATATATATATATATATATATATATATATATATATATATATATATATATAATATATTATTAATGACGTCCTTTTGTAAAAATTAATTTTGATTAATTACGTCTTTTGGTAAAAGTACGAATTACACTGATAAGTAAATAAATTTTTTTTTGTGGAAATCTTGGTAACTTGGTAAGTTTTTAAAACAAATTAAATATGCTGATTTCAAATATGCAAACCATTTTTCACCATCACGTCAAGTTGTAAAGATATTTGGGTTCAAATCTTTAGTATTTGGGATAAAGTCCCTAATATTGTCGAAAAAAAAGTTATTCAAAAGTATATCAACCTGGGTCTCAAAAGAAGCGTATTTTTATAGAGATTTTAGAAAAGATAAAAATTAATTAAAATTTATTGACAAAAGAATTATGTTAAAAAAAAATGCCAAAGACCCTTAAAAAAGTTTTAACAAAATGTTTCTCAGCAATAATATAAATTGTACTTATTTTTATTACTAACAAATAACATTTTTAAAATCCTAATGAAAATACGCTTCTTTTGAGACTCATTGACATACTTTTAAATAACTTTTTTTTCGACAATATTAGAGACTTTATCCCAAATACTAAAGATTTGAACCCAAATATCTTTACAACTTGACGTGATGGTGAAATATGGTTTGCATATTTGAAATCAGCATATTTAATTTGTCTTAAAAAACCTCCAAGTTAACAAGATTTCCACACAAAAATTTTATTTGTTTATCAATTCTAATAACAATGGTTTTGACATTTTTCCATTTAAATACGACTTGCCTATTGTTATTTCGACAGTTATACATTTAGTATTATTGAGCTATTCAGTGTTTACAGACTTGAGTCATGGAACGCTCCAAATAGCATTTTCGAAACTCATTATGTAGTTTGATTTAAAGAAATCTGCTCCCGAAGCCCATCAAACACTTTAAAAAACTTATGCTGTTGCTGCTTCGTTATAACCCAACTGTCGGTTTTGGTTATGATGAAAATTGAAATAAACTTTGCAACAAATATTTTTTTTAGAAGACCACCCTAACTTGATAAATAGGGAATAATTGATCATTGAATCTCAATAAATTTTTAATATAAATATAAGTAGATTATTATCAGTAAATAACGCAAAGCTAAATTTAATAAAGAAAGCAAAAAAATCACAAGTTTTCCCTCGCAGAGTCATTAATTAATCCAAAAATAAAAATAGGGGTTCAACTGTAATGAAAATCACTGCCAAAAAGAATTAATAATCTTCTACTGCTATAATGAAAATATATTAGGCGGTGCGTAATTTATAGACGATTGTTAATATAAATTATGGCACCAAAAAAACTTGCTCCCAAAAATAAAATAAAAAGAAGAACAATGCTATGAAGGCTAGGTTGCGTTTGAGGTGGCCATAAAACAAAGTAACAAAAAAATTTATATGCAATAAAACTGCTCAAGTTCAGCATACCAGAAGCTGTTTCATCGTGACAATAAATCTGTATTTATGACTCACAAAATTGCTCCAAAATCGTATCTGGCTTTTACGGTACCGATTTTAAAGTTAAAACCTGTGAATAGTTTTTTAAAGCATGTGTTGGCGCCCAACTTGTATACAACGCAACATGCTGTTTTTGTTTTGTTCGTTTTTAGAACTATATATCAACTAAGTTTTTATTTTGAAGCTAGAATTGAACTGGAATGTTTATTATGTTCAGTTTGGAGTTCTTTTTTAGTTTTTATTAACTTTATTAGTTTTAAAAACTTTGTTTCTGTATTAGAAGTTTTTTTTTTCCCACATCTTCACTTCCAACAAGGCTGAAAGCAACCACCATTAGAGTTGGAAGTTACTGGAAGAGAAAAGATGAAGTTTATAGAGCAAGATAACGATTGACAGACGACTTAAAATATTACAAATTATACGATTCAGGAAAACAAGATGAAGGAAGGAAATTCTAAAGAACTGATGTTCGAGGTAAAAAAACTGGACAAATAAGAGTTTTTAGAGCATTTAGGAGCATTTACAGTAAAAGGACATATTAGAATGACGAATAACACGAGAATGAATTTTAGTAGATGGCGCAAGAGACGCTAGCTCTTTAGAGCAGTGCCCAATATAGTATGTATAGAAAAGAGAAAGAGAAGCCACATTAAGACGATGTGATAATGGTTGGAGGTTAGCTGCAAGAGCAGGTCCAACTACGTTTACAATGCGTTTTTGTACCTTGTCTAAAGGAGAAAGGGCATCATTGGAAAATTCGTCCCAGATATGGCAACAGTATTTCATACAAGGATGGATTTATAGAGATAAAGAATAGAATCCTGAGTAAGAAAGTGGCAAGCACGATAAAAAGGTGCAACCTTAGCAGAAGCTAATTTTGTAATAGATTTGATATATGATTTCCAACGAAAATTGGAAGTAAGAGTTAATCCTAGAAAATGAAGGGTAGATAACTGATCAAGTATATTACCGTTCATAAATATAGGAAGATATAGATTATTGCAATAACGATTAGCTGAAAAAAATTGAGTTTTATCTGAGTTAAAGTTCACCTGCCACTGTAAGCCCCATACTGTAGCAGAAGTGAGGTCCTCTTCAAGCTCAAATACCCTCTTTAAGCAATCAGAGAGTGTTGGCTTCTTATCAAGACAAGAAAAAATGGTAGTATCATCAGCAAACAATGCCACCTTAGATGTAAGAATATAAGGAAAATAGTTTATGTAAATTAAAAAAGTATAGGGTCAAGAATAAAACCTTGAGGAGCCCCTGAAATGACAGGATATGGAGAAGAGTGCTGTCCATTGAGGACAACTTTAATACTACAATCGGTAAGGAAGGATTCAATAATCTTAAAGATGTTACCTGATACACCGTAAGAAGAAAGCTTATGGAAAAGACTGACATGCCATCTTTATCAAAAACTTTAGAAATGTCAAGAGCGATAGCTTTAACCTCTTCACATCTATCTAATGCACATTAAAACCTATCGGTTGTTAAATCAGCAGTAAAGCAAGAAGATCGAAATCCATATTGATGATCAGAAAGTAAGTTATTAGATTCAAGATGAGAGATTAAGTGTTTTTAGTTAGACGAGTCAGATCGCTCTCCTGAAATAAGTGAATTTGTATCTGAGATATGTTAAAATATGTTTGATTTTGTTCCATTTTGTTCCTGAACATGTATAGCGTTTGATGGCGCTTTCTTTGTATTAGTATAAATTTTGATGGCTATTTGTTTTGAAAATTGCTAGCCATTTTTTTTAATACTATAAATATCAAGTAATACTGAGAAGTTGCATTGAGAAGCTACCATGTCTTGTTAAAATCAAGTTTTAAGCTAATAAAAGAAATTGTTTCAAACATTTTGAGCTCCTTAAATAAATCTTGATCTTATTTAGTACGAAATAAATGTGATTAGAACGAAATTTTATTATTTTTATTTATTTTATTATTTATATATTTTACATTTATTTGTCTTGTTATTTAATATTATTTAGTACAAAATAAACGTGATTTAGAACGAAATAAATGTGATTTTCAAAATTATGTTGAAAGTTTGGGTAATGAAAGAGGAGGGGTAGCGTAAGAAAAGGAGGGGTTTGGGTATGAAAAGAGGTGGGGTAGATTTTAAAATAAATAATGCGTTAGTACTCGGCGAGGGGAGTGGTTGTTATAAGCATACAGAAGTGTAAAAGAGGAAAGGGATGTCCTAAATTAGTGCGTACGTACTTTATGGATGCCCTCAAAACAAAAGATATAACGAAGTTTTCGAGCGGCAAAAAAACGTCAGATCAAGCTGTTATCTTTTATAAAAAAAAAATATTGTGAAGTTTTGCACGCGAAAATAATCAAATTTTTGCACATTTAAAATGTAAATAACTTAAAATAAAATTGTTTTCAAGTCATAGTTCCTTATCAAATATATATCAGCATAAAATTTGCCATTCATATACAAATTATGTATAAATTCATATATAAATCATACATAAATTGCTATCCATTCATATATAAATTACAGATTTTTAAAACTATCAAATTTGTTCACATTTTTTACCAAATTTTTACCGTGGCTATTAGGTCCAAGGCTCTCCCAAAAAAAGCTGTCAGGAGGGCATAAATTACGTTACTCTTTAAAGGAGGGGGGAGGGGTTTGTATTTTGTGACTCATACGGAACTTGTTACTTAAGAGTTACAAAGTTGTGACGAGGAGAAGGGATCAAAAACTGTCAAAAATTGCGTGGCGTAATTTATGGACAACCCTATAGGTGTTACTAAAAAAAAAATTAAAGCTTCTTACATTTGCAAATGGGCCCCCTAATTTGCTAGGCCCCCCTTGATTGGGGAAGACTAGCCATGTGGATCTAAACTCTGTCTACCACTTAGATGCACATTTTTCAGCTTTATATTATTTTTGTTTGGGTTCTAAGATATTTTAAGCTAATTTTTCTCCTACTAATGGACATGTACACAAACATTTTTATACGTATGCAGGGCATTGAAATAAACCAATCACAGTCTTATTTTTGTTGAAACAGACCAATCACATGTTTATAAACTTTAATGTTTATAAACTGTTTATAACATATTTATAAACTTTAAAATACTAAAATCTAAGAATCGCCAATTTTTATTTGCAGAAAACAAAAACAACAAACCAACAAAAATGTAAATGGCAAATGGCTTGCTTTATTTTTGCTATGTTGCTTGATAAAAGTGGGCTTTTTAATATTTTTTTGATAGAGCAAACATTACTAGTACCTTAGTGTAATAAAGAATATACCTTGCAATATAAAAGCTTTACAACTTGCAGGCCATATTTTTTGAATCTAGTGTCGGTTCTGAATAATATTTATACATTATTTACATAGTTTCATGTATTTAATTGTTTTTATAGTAATTTTTATTAGTGAAAAAGCAGAATTAATAGATTACTAGCAACTCTAATACAAAAAAGACAAGCTTAGCCCTGATCGCATAAATGTAATTTTGATTATATTTATTAAATATAATTACTCTTAAAGTACTTAAATGATATAAGTACTTAATTAATTTGTATTTTTTAATGGCTGTTTGCAATTATAATATAAAAATGAATTGCTTTACTATTTGAATTATAAGCAGTTTAACAATAACATGCTTTATCTATTTAGTATTTTAGCTTTAGTGGAAAGTTGTAAATCCATAGTCATAGAGAAGTTACTAAACTTGTTTTTTAGTTGATCTGAATGAGAATATATCAATTAATTTGAATAAAAAATTAAACAACCAGTTAAAAAATAAGATTTTTATTAGATAGACATATCAATTTCGATTCAATGTTGAGTTATCTGTTGATAGTATTCTTTACTTTCTTTTTATCAATGAAAATATTGTATTTTATGCTTTTGTTTTTGCAGAAAAGATATATTTTACAACATAAGTTGACTTTTCATCTCATCATAAGTTATAAAAACAGAGTTGAAAAAAAAAAACTGCAAAAGGGGAAATTTAACTCAAAGTTACCCAACTGGGTTATACTGAATAATTTCTCTACAAATTATTTGGTATAACCCAGTTCAGTTCAAATTTTAAAATTTAATACTTTAATTTATTCTTAAGTCACCCTAATTCAAGAAAAAATTGTTAATGATTAATGCTATCCTACTACTATAACAGAAGAGTACCTAAGCTTTCTTCTATCTATCACAGTTATGTCTAATGTTTACTTTGTACAATTTTTATCATTTTTATCTGAATAATTTTATACACGTTACTTTTTAATCTAAACATTTTGAACATTTAATTATAATATCAAAATTTTTATTGTTCTACAGATTCTAATATCTGTAGTTTTGTTTGAGAATTTTTATTGAAGTAGTAAAATATTGATCATCAATTCAATGGTAATCTAAACTTTATTTTCAGAATCAATATCAATATCTAATATAAGATGTCTTCTTTAAATGAAGAATTAATCAACCAATCATCTGCTTTACATCCAAGACCAGATTTTCTGTTTACATATGGCACTGCCGGGTTTAGAGAAAAGTATGTATAAACTTTTATTTTACAAATTACATTGCTTTTTAAAACTCTGTAAAATAAATTTTCATTGTTTTACTTTGATATTTTTTTTTCCCTTTTAAAAGTCTTAAATTTAATTCTTAGAGCAGACCTATTGGATTCCGTTGTTTTTCGAGTTGGAATGTTAGCTGTACTTCGCTCTAAACATAAAAATGGACGTTAGTAGAGAACATATATATTATAAAGCATACTTAATTATCATTAAAGTTAATTTAATTATCATTAAAAGTTTAGTGAATGCACTTAATTAGTGTTTTTATACTAGTTAATTATTTATTGGGACATAGTATTTTTGTTCTTGCAAATATTTTTTTTCTTCTTTTTTTTCACTTTATTTCTTCCTTTTTTTTTTCTTTATAGATATTTTTTAATATAAATATAGTTATGTTGTTTATTTTAGAAGCCATTGGTGTCATGGTTACAGCTTCTCATAATCCTGTGCAGGTTTGATATTTTTGAAAATCTTAAAATGGTTCTATGCTAGTTAGTTTTGCACAACATTTTAAATCTCAAATTTTTTAAAAAAATCTCAAATTAGCTTTAAAATACTAAATCTTTAAAGAGAGTGTGTAGACTAAGAACTTCACTAGTTACATCAAATTTTGCTTTATACAATTCTAATTTTATACAGCTGTTTGGGTCACCAAATCACCTGCATGCAGTGAAAAAACAACCCAGAAACTAAATTAAAATATTTTAATTTATTTAATTTATAATATTAATTTATTCATGTGGTTTATTCATGGATAAATGATTTGAATTAAATTTAAAAAGTTTTTAATTTTAATTTTCACTTTCTTTTTCTTAAGTAGAGAATAATGATTAAACAAGGTTGCTCTTTTATTTTAAACGGTTTGCAAGAAGAATAAAACAGGAGAGAATTTATTTTTCTCTAACTTTATTAATATTGAAATGAGACAAGAAAAAGACATTTATGATCTTGCCTCATTAAATTCCATTATTGAGAATGATAAATGAAGTTCTTTAATTTATCATTTAATTAGGATCAATAATAAAACTTTTTATTTGTAATAAGTTTTGTTTGAGACAGCTTTTATCATTAATAAGCCTAGAATGTGGCATAGTTGATATTTATTTTGTTCAGACATTTTTTTTATTATACTGTTGTGTATCAGTATTTTTTAAATTTTTCCAAAATTTAAACCAATTGTTTAAAATAAAGATTTACCAAAAGTTTCAATTTTTAAATCAATTTCTTTAACTAATTAATTTATTTATCAATATAAATTAATTACTAATGAACTACGAAATGCGCTTAAATAACAATGGTCAATATTATTTAATAACTCTTGAGCTATGAAGAGCTACAATGCAGTAGTGGTGTAGAGATGTGTAAAAATGTGTAGAGTGCTCGACTCATAAGCAAGAAGTTTTAAGTTCAATGTGGTGGGGCCACATCCCTGGTAGTACTGCGCTAAACTTGTTTCTCTGTGCAGCATCCTTGTTTGTCAAGGTTCGTGTTTCAGAGTTATTGAGTCAGGAGAGGGTTGTTAAAATAATTAAAGTAGTCTCCTCAACAGTCATGGTCTTCAAAGTCTTAGGGAGGTGAATTATCATAAAAAAAAGTGTTTAACAAAACATTAGAAATCTATTTTTACTACTTTTTATTTGTTTTGTGATCATTAGGGCACTCCTAGAAGTCCTTACAGTCTTATCACAGAGCACTGTGGAAGAGCATTTAACTAAAAAGTTCACGTCTCCTTCTTTACCAATGCTACTTATTGGGCTAGAGTCAGTGCCAAACCTCAGAGCTCTTGATTCTGAGTCAGAACTCTAACCACTGAACCATGGCTGCATACTTGAACCAATATTTTAGCCAGGTCATATTACAATACTAATAATTAATGTATAATATTTTGCCAGATTTTTGACCAGCTAAATATAAAAATGATATTTTTATTAACAGTTAAAACTGTCAATTAAAAAGTTTTATGATATATGGTAAGCATTTTTTGTCATTATTTCAAGGCGGTCACTTTTACTTAATTTTATTTAAACAAAAAATATTAGGAAGTATCATAAAACACTTATTAAATATATATCTTTTAATTTTGGCATTACAAGTTTCATGCAAGCTTGCTGAACCATTGGCATGAGAAGTCCCAGAAAATAATTAATTCTTCACAGTATTGGATGTTTGTATGCTTCGGCTGACATGTGACCACAACTTTGAGTGACTGGCTCTTGCACCCATGTGTTGTTGTTTGTAATTGATAATTAAATTGTTTACTATTGCCTGGGGAAGCACTTTGGTACTTACTGTTAATTGCTGTTTACTAGTAGCTAGTACTACCAATTCCACTACAAAACGTTATGGTAGAGGTATCTTTCTTGTTCAGACCAGCATTATTCATACTTCTTTTTCTAACATTTCTAGACATTTCTTTTGTAAATTTTTTATTTTTTATTTTTTTATTATAAATAAAAATAATTTAGGAAGTATTTTGTATATTGAAAGTCATTAAAAATACAAAATACACCAAAAGTTGTATTTAAAATACAAATACTATCTACTTGATTAAAAAGTATTTTAAATACAATATACAAATATTTTAAAAGTATTTTAAATACATATTTACTAGTATTAAAAAAACTTTACAACACTGAAAACAGATCGATATAAAGTAGAACTATCTCTATCAGAACATGTAAAAATATCTTTATTTAATGACGATATGTGAGATAAAATGTTTATCAATTGAAACTGAAAAATTATTCATTCATTTAATCCAACAGTAGGGGTTATAATTTGAAGATAGCAGATATAATTTCTATTGTTCAAACTATTTGAATAATCTAAAAATACAAAACAAAAGCATCTATTCAAAAATGTCAAACCTTCATTACAGTGGTAATATGATTTTAAAAAGTGATGAAAACATGATGTAGCATAACATAATGTATATAACATTGCATCAAACAGAGTGTTATTTTGCACTTCAAAAATAATTGACACTTATTTAAACAGTTACAAGAAACAATGAGAAATGAATTCTATTGTAAACAACTGCATCAGGCTTTTCTACTTACCATCATTGTTTATAAATCAAAAAGATACTTATATCAATCATGGTGCAAAGATTATCCAACCGACATAATGTATACAAGATCAGATTAATAGATAAATAAAGAAGTTTATTAAGTAGTTTGAATGGCTATTCATCCTAGCAGTTAATTTGATTGGCAGACAGATTTCTATAAGATGGTTCTATGGTTCTATTCCTATTAGATGGTCACAGCACTTGTGTTAATAAAAGTTATTGAAATATGTAAAGAAAACAATGTCAGATTGGTCTATCTACCAGCTTAATCAAATCATATTTCGCAGCCACTAAATGTTGGAATTTATTTTCACATTAAACATACCTAGGAAATTTGTTAAAATTGTATTATGAATTATTGAACCGAAAAAATGTTGATAAAGCTAGTTTTCTTAGTTTATTAAAAGTTGAAGGAAGTAGCATGTGCTTCACCAGCATACATGCAATCAGTGTTTTCGAAAGAGCGGTGTTATTTTGTTTCAATAAATCCAATATTGACTTATCAAAATTGATAATAACAGAAGTATTTGAAGATTCAGCATCAGAGCTAGCATCACAATCAGCATTAATTATATTATCTACTGCACAGTGTTCATCATCAATTTCATCAAAACAAACAACATCAATTTCAAGTATTTTAGTTGAATATTATAACAAAAGGTACATTTCAATTTAATATTATAACAAGATTTCAATTAAAATAGTTATTCACATATTCACAAATCTAAAAGAAACAATGTATGAATTGATGGAGAAGCTTTGGCTAAAGCTAAAACAATGGTTAAAGTTCAACCAACGATGAAAAATGCAATAGAAAAAATGCTACAAATGTAACAAAAACTACGCAGACTCGTAGAAAATAGATTACTTCAATCTAGAAAATTTATATGATTTTATTTATGCATTTCTATAATTCAATGGTTCAATGTAAAATTAACTTGTGTTTGTTGTGGTTTTGCTATCAAGTATGTACTTCAAAACAATATCAGCAAAGCACTGAGTTTTTCTGCACTAAAAAGTTTAAACTAGTGGTTCTGATATTGAGTAACAGATTTTTCTTTTTATTAGTTTTCATATATAAATTAGCTTTTTCCTTCTTTTTTTATTGTTTTTTCATTTGTTAAAACAGCGACTGACTTTAAAATTAATTTTAAGAAATATGTGTTACATAAAACTTTTTTTTTTGTATAATTTATAGCAAGCAAAATTTTTTATTTATTGAAAAAACCTTGTGAAAAAATGTTTCTCGTCAAAAATAAATTAAACTTTTTTAATGTTAATTAATATTAGGCTAACTTACCTTATTGTCAATATATTTTTTAGCAAATTCACTTTAAATGGTTTGATACATTTTTTAGAAGCTTTGGTATATTTATTTGCTATTTTACACAAAAAGTATAAAATGAATATAGTAGTAACTAAACATAATCATACTATCATCATAGTATAAATAATCATACATACATAATCATAAACATAAATAATCATACATACATAATCATAAAATAATTATACTAAGGTATTTACAACATTATTTGTGTATTTATGTATTTAAGAAATAAGATAAAAAAAGTAAAATAACTTGTTGCTAAAATATGTTGCTACCATACATGTTGCTACACTAAAATAATCAATAACATAGTAAAAATACAATAATAAAGTACTGAAAAAGTGCATAAAAAGTACCACGTTACCATTACTATTTGCATTACATTGTTAGCTTTTAGATTTTAAGAAGAATGATGTTTATTGTAGACTTTTTAAGAACAGAGCTAAATTTTTTTTAAAAAAACATGAAAAGGAAAAGTGAAAACTTTTTTATTGTTTTAATTGATAAACTTTTTAAAGATCACTTTCACACTACCTGCCCACAATGTAAATAATTTTTGATACAGAAGCTTTTTATGGCTTTTTATTTGATATAGTGTTATTAGTATTATAACCTTTTATACTACGTTTGCACTATTTAGTAAAATTGACTTTTTTCCAAACCTCGCCATGGTTAAACAGTGAAATAAGTCTGGTTTGTTGTTGCCACAGTTAAGGCTTTTTTGTGTTTTAATGGTTTTTGACTATTATGAAAGTAAAAATATTTTTAAATCTATTAATTTAAAAATTAGTTTATATAGGGGATTACTAGATAATTAAACAAATTCTAATAATATTAGTTATACATATTAGTTTAATCACATTTATAATTCTAATTTTTTTTTAAAACAAAGATTTTAAAGAACAAAAACTTTAAATGTAACTGTTTTTAATGACAAACACATATTTTTCAAGTTATCTGTATATTCAAATCTTTATTTAGGATAATGGAATCAAATTGGTTGATCCGTTTGGTGAAATGTTAGAACAATCTTGGGAGGGTTTTGCTACAGAGTTAGCAAGAGCACAGTAATTGACTTTTTATGCTAATAAAAGAATATATATATATATATATATATATATATATATATATATATATATATATATATATATATATATATATATATGTATATATATATATATATATATATATATATATATATATATACATACAAATTTATATATATATATATATATATATATATATATATGTTTGTATATATGTGTATATATATATATATTTACATATATATATTGTAGGTATATATATGTAAGTATAGTATATATATTTTTTGTACTGTTCTCAACTAGACTTATATTCATTGATAAATTTTAAGTTTCACAGTAATATCTTTCAGCGTTCAAAAATAATGACCATATATGGTCATTATCTTTACAGCGTTCAAAAATAATGACATGTACATATATATATATATATATGTGTGTATATATATATATATATATATATATATATATATATATATATATATATATATGCAGAGCCGGAGCCAGCTTTTTTTGGTCTTTGAAATAGCTAACTTCCAGACATGGAGCAAACTCCATACATTTATATGTTTATACTTATGTCAAATAAGGATGCTTTGCAAAAAAATTGTGATGATTGGAGGCTGGGAACAAAAAAAACCCAAATTTTGTGTCCCCTCCTGCCCCAAATGTGAGAGCAACAAGTTGATGAAATATTTTTTGTACTCTTTTTAACTAGACTAATATTCATTGATAAATTTTAAATTTCATAGTAAAATGTTTTAGCTTTTAAAAATTATGACCATATAAAGTTTAAACCCCCCTCAATTTGAAAGGGTTATAAATTTTATATGGTCATTATTTTTGAACGCTGAAAGATATTACTGTGAAACTTAAAATTTATCAATGAATATAAGTCTAGTTGAGAACAGTACAAAAAATATTTCATCAACTTGTTACTTTCACGTTTGGGGCAGGGGGGGCACAAAATATAGGGCAATCTGCTTGTAACTGTGCAATCTGCTTGCCCAGTACAATCTGCTACAATCAGAACAAACTGCTACAATCAGTACAAGCAGTACAAACTGCTACAATCTGCTTGCCCAGTACAATCTGCTGGTAACATGTCCCCAGTACAATCTGCTTCATGTCCTGCTGCCTTGTAGGATACGCCTTTTTAGGCAAAGGCTAGAAGATGCCAACTCCGATTTAAAACACCCCCTGCCTTGGGGCTCTTGGTTGAGTAAAGGCTAGAGATGGTGTCTCGATAAAAATACTCATCTTGGGCAGATGTTAAATGCACCCAGCTACTGTCTTGTAGAAGGCCTCCTAGGCAAAGACTTAAGGGGTAAACAGATTCTATCTGTTGACCAGCCTCGCACCCCTTCTTCATCTATTAGGCTGGCGCAGATTCCAGTTTAAGATGTTGAATGCTGGATCTTCTTGACTCAATGCATGGGTTTGCTTGTGTCACTGTTTTTATGACTAGGCAACTCATTCTATTATCTCCTTATGAGGGTACAGCTCTAAAACTCAGTTTTATGGTTCTGAGGCCGGCTGGTAGTCAGGTTTCCCAAGCTCTGTGGTAGCTCTCAGAGAGGCTGATTCCATCAACAGCTGAAAAATATTAAAGTATTAACAGTGCCATGTTGCGCATGGATGGTGTCCCTGTTTGTACTTTTGGTGTGCATTGCGGAGGCCACATTTGGAGCCCTTTGTTACGGCTTAGGGTTTATTAGTAGTAATGAGGCAATTGCTTGGGCTATTAAACGGTGTTCTGAGTACTATCTATGCTTTGAGTCAAGTTCTTCAATCTAATTTAAAAATGAATAAAGTACCAAAAACTATAAAACACAAAAAACCATCATCATCACCAAGTTCTCTAAACCTATCATTCACTAATATTCGTGGTCTTCGAAGTAACTTTCCTTCTGTTGAGTCTTATCTCTTGCAAAGTTTACCAGACCTACTTGCTCTTTGTGAGACTAATTTGAGTTCGGCTGTCTCATCTTGTGATCTTAGTGTTGATGGTTATCTTCCTCTGATTCGTAAAGACTCCAATAGTCACATGCTTGGCCTGGGCATTTACATTCGTAAGAATTCACCTGTTTGTCGTGAAACTAGGTTTGAATCCGCAGACTATTCTTTCATGTGCTTTCGTTTAGCACCACTTCACTCTATTGCCTTTCTCTTTGTTCTATATCGCTTTCCTTCATCTCAAGACTGCACTCTTTATGATGTTATTTCTGATCATATTGACCAAGCCCTCTCTCTTTATCCATCAGCTAATATAGTTGTTGTCGGTGACTTTAATGCTCACCACTCTGAATGGCTTGGCTCTAGTGTCAGTGACTCTGCAGGCATTAAAGCCCACAACTTTTGCCTTTCTCAATCCCTAACTCAAATAGTCAACTTTCCAACTCGCTTTCCTGACAACCCTAATCATTTACCTTCTCTACTCGACTTATGTCTTGTTTCTGATCCTAGTTAGTGCTCAGTTTCTCCACATTCACCCTTAGGTGCTTCTGATCACAGTTTGATCTCTTTAAAACTAATATCTCATTCTTCTTCATCACCTGAATCCCCCTATTATCGAACCTCTTACAAGTACAGTAAAGCTGACTGGGATTCTTTCCGTGATTTTCTTCGTGATGGCCCTTGGGTAGAAATCTTTCGTCTTCCTGTCAACAAATGTGCTCTTACATAACTTCGTGGATTCAGGCTGGCATGGAATCTTTTGTTCCCTCTTGACGATTCCAGGTCAAGCCTCACTCTCCTCCATGGTTTTCCTCACACTGTGCTGCTGCGATTGCCAATCGAAACCGTTACTTCCATATTTATCAGCAAAACAATTCTCCAGAAAACAGACGTCTGTTTATTACTGCTAGAAACAACTGTAAAAAGGTTTTGTCTAACGCCAAAACCCGCTATTCTCAGGTCATGAAATCTCGTATCTCATCTCAAAAATTAGGCTCTTGTGACTTCTGGAGAATCTTTAATAATATCAATAATAAGGGCAAATCTATAATTCCACCTCTCTTGTATGGTTCAGACTTTGTCACCTCACCTAAAGACAAAGCCGAACTGTTTGCTAAAAACTTTTCATCAATATCATCTCTTGATTCCACTAATTGCGTTCTACCTGATATTGCCAACAAACAGGTTGATCCATTGCTTGACATTCATATCACTCCAGCATCTGTATCTTAAGTGATTTCCTGCCTAGACTCTTCTACAGCTTGTGGCCCAGACAACATACCTGTTATTGTCTTGCAGAAGTGTTCTCCGGAGCTGTTGTCTATACTCTCAAAACTATTCAACAAGTGCTTATCAGAGTCTTGTTTTCCAGCCTGCTGGAAAGCCGCATCTGTTATCCCTATCTTCAAAAATTCTGGGGAGCGATCTGATTCGTCTAACTACCGTCCCATAAGTCTTCTTCCTATCATAAGCAAGGTTTTTGAATCTTTAATTAACAAACACTTAATTTCTCATCTTGAATCTAATAACTTACTTTCTGACCATCAATATGGATTTCGATCTTCTCGTTCTACAGCTGATTTGCTAACAGTAATAACTGACAGGTTCTATCATGCATTAGATGAAGGTGGAGAGGTTAAGGCCATCACTCTTGACATTTCAAAAGCATTTGATAAAGTTTGGCATGCTGGTCTTCTCCATAAGCTTTCTTCTTATGGTGTATACGGCAACATCTTTAAGATCATTGAATCCTTCCTTTCCAATCGTAGCATAAAAGTTGTCCTCGATGGACAACACTCTTCTTCTTATTCTGTAACTTCAGGGGTTCCTCAAGGTTCTATCCTTGGCCCTATACTCTTTTTAATTTACATTAACGATCTTCCAGATATTCTCACATCTAAGGTGGCATTGTTTGCTGATGATACTACCATTTATTCTTGTCGTGATAAGAAACCAACACCCTCTGATTGCCTGGAGGGGGCATTTGAGCTTGAAAAGGATCTCACTTCTGCTACAGCATGGGGCTCACAGTGGCTGGTGAACTTTAATTCAGATAAAACTCAATTTTTTTCAGCCAATCGTTATCGCAATAATTTAGATCTTCCTATATTTATGAACGGTGATGTACTCGATGAGTCACCTACTCTTCATCTTCTAGGATTAACTCTTACTTCCAACCTTTCTTGGAAACCATATATCAAATCGGTTGCAAAATTAGCATCTGCTAAGGTTGCATCTCTTTATCGAGCTTGCCACTTTCTTACTCTGGATTCTATTCTCTATCTTTATAAATCCCAAATCCGGCCTTGTATGGAATACTGTTGCCATATCTGGGGCGGATCTTCTAATGATGCCCTTTCTCTTTTAGACAAGGTGCAAAAACGCATTGTAAACATAGTTGGACCTGCTCTTGCAGCCAACCTTCAACCATTATCACATCGTCGTAATGTTGCTTCTCTTTCTCTTTTCTACAAATACTATAATGGGCACTGCTCTAAAGAGCTAGCGTCTCTTGTGCCATCTACAAAAAGTCATTCTCGTGTTACTCGTCATTCAATTAAGTCTCATCCTGTTTCTGTGACTGTTCCTAAGTGCTTCAAAAACGCTTATTCGTCTAGTTTTTTTCCTCGAACATCAGTTCTTTGGAATTCGCTTCCTTCATCTTGCTTTCCTGACTCATATAATTTGCAATCTTTTAAATCGTCCGTCAATCGTTATCTTGCTCTACAATCTTCATCTTTTCTCTTACAGTAACTTCCAACTTTAATTAGTGGCTGCTTGCAGCCTTGTTGGAAGCGAAGATGTTTAAAAAAATATATATATATATATATATATATATATATATATATATATATATATATATATATATATATATATATATATATATATATATATATATATTATATATATATATATATATATATATATATATATATATAGAAAGATAGATAGATAGATATAGGGACAGATTTGGATGCATGCATACATGTATGTAAAAAATGCTAATTTATTGATATTGTAAACAAATACTTTGTAGAAATAGTTAAAAAGATTTATTTAAAAGTGATTAAATTATGGGATATAAGATATCTCATCTCTATTGAAAATGTTGATCTTAAGATCAGTTTAAAATAGAAATACATTTTGTAAGACAGCAAAGTGGTTAAGTCTAATGATGGACAATTTTTGAAGGGATATGAACTACTGAATCTTTGAAGAATCTAAAGCAATCAAGAAGACCAGGCTAAACAAAAGAAGACCAGCATAAACAAAAGAAGACCAGGCTAAACAAAAGAAGACCAGAATAAACAAAAGAAGACCAGGATAAACAAAATATTGTCAGGATAAAAACCTTATGATGCTAAGCAACAAAAATCAATGTTTAACAGCTGTTGATTTAATTTTACAAATGAGATCTTTATAAGAAACTAGCTGTCTGGACCCATAAAATACCAGTCTTGATTAGTCTATTCTTGGTTGGTCTTGATTAGTCTATTCTACACCGACAATTTCTATACTTATTCCTTCAATTTTTTTTTTAGTAAGCGGTAGAAAAACTATACATATTTTCTTGTTTTTTAAATTATGAATAAAAAAATAATTTATCTTTAAAAAAACTTAAACACTTTGGTAGTCTTTGTGTAAACTGCTTTTTAACAGCGGTTCGGATATTAGTACCTGAATCGGCTATTCTAGATAATATTTAGAAGACCCACTTGAAATGTATTGGTTATTTACAATCCAGTATTTGTTACAAAATATTTTAGCTCTTTTAGTGCTAAATATATTTTGTAATATTTTGTTACAAATCTTTTCAGAAATAAAATTTTTTTTTGAAGTTGTTAACTTGCAAGACATATATTTTTCATTGTATATGTATGTATATATATATATATATATATATATATATATATATATATATACATATATATATATATACATATATATATATATATATATATGTATATATATATATGTATATATATATATGTATATATATATATATATATATATATATATATGTATATATATATATATATATATATATATATATATATATATATATATATATATATATATATATATATATATATAACATCATATAGAGACAATGAAGTAGCAGTTGTTTTATCTAATATTGTTGAAGTGAACAAAATCAACTTGTTAGTTGTGGGTAAAGTTGTTGTTGCCCGAGACACAAGGTCATTTAATTTTTTTTCATTTATTTCTAAATACATTAATTATTAACTTCTTTTTCTTTATTTTATTAAAGCAGTTTTATTTCTCTTTTTATTTAGACCCAGCAGTCTTCCTCTTGTAAACTCTGTTAAGGAAGGTGTAAAAGTTCTTGATGGACAGTGTGATGATTTTGGTATATTTATTTGCAATTTTACATAAAAAGTATAAAATGTATATAGTAGTGATTAAATATTAGATAAAATATTAAAATAAAAAGTAAATACAATTTTATTTAAGGTTTGCTGACCACTCCTCAGTTACATTATATAGTTTGCTGCATCAATACTAATGGATCCTATGGAGAACCAACTGAAGAAGGATATTATAAAAAGTTTTCTACAGCGTTTCTAAATTTAAGAAAAATGGTTAGTTTAGTATTTCACATTTATTATTTCATATTTAATATCTCGTATCATCTTATATTCATCTTTTTTTTTTATCTCACATTTAATGCTCCACATTTACCATTTCACATTCATTATCTCACATTTATTTTTCCACATAGCATGCTATTTAAGAATGTTACTATAGTCAAGGGTTATTATAGTGTGGAATAAACTACAAGGGTTATACTTTTATCTGTAAAATTTAAACAAAAATTTCAGTTTACAGAAAATTGTTATTAAAAATATGGTGCAGTATAGTTTACTTGTGATTTGTGTTAATATGAATAAAATTATTGGATTATATATCTTATAGTAACGAAACAAATTTAGCCAAATATTGATGTTTCTGAATATTAGACAAACTTTCGATTATGTATTGTTATGTTTACTCATCATTTCATGTTGGTTATTTTTTTCCTTAATGTATATACTCTTAATATTAAGTATATTAAATTGTAATGTCAGAGATGTTATCTAAACATGCATTCATAGTTATTCATATATATATATATATATATATATATATATATATATATATATATATATATATATATATATATATATATATATATATATATATATATATATATATATATATATATATATACACATACATACATACAGGGTGACCAGAAAGTTTTGGCACATAGTAAAATTGCCATAAAAACGACTAAATTTAAAAAAGGTGAATAAGATTAAAAACAAACTTTATTCTAACAACTAACAATCACATTACAACATTAGATTTCAAAATAACCGCCTTTAGCTTTGATACAGGCCCTAAGTCTCTTGGGAAAATCATCGACTGCGGCACGCAGGTATTCTGGAGAAAGATTATTCCATTCCTTCTGAAGTGCTCGGTGCAAAGAGTCCGAATTCCTATGAGGGATAGAACATGCCTTGGTCTTCAAAACTGACCACACGGAATAATCCAACGTGTTGAGATCTGGCGAGTAGGGAGGCCATTCTTGGTCACTGATAAAATCTGGAAAATTGTTTTTGCACCACCCTTAAACGATTTTTGCCTTGTGAGCAGGAGCTGAATCCTGTTAAAATGTCCAGGGCTTTGTGTGGTTCCATGGTTCTAATCACACTTTACCAAAGTGTGATTAGAACCATGGAAGTACTTCTTTTATAAGGACATCACTTAAATAGTTTTGACTGTTAATTTTAACTTCAGAATCCACAAAAACTACTAGAGTTATCCCGCCAAAAACCATAACGGATTGCGGATGTCCTGAACGAGAAGCGATTCTACCCTTTATGTTTGGATCACTGATACTTCTGGACAATATCCGATCATTTTGATGGTTTAAGAAAGCTTCAACATTGAATAAACATTCATCAGTGAAAACAATTCCTGAGTGGCGCGCCGAAGAAAAACATTTGAGCAAAAGCTTGCATCTTTCTATTCTTACTTTCTTCATATTGTTTGTGAAAAGATGAGCTTTTTGGATCTTGTATGGGATAAGTTTTAGCTTATCCTTGCATATTTTTCTCAGGGATTCATGACCTATTTGCAAATCATTTGCTGTTCTTCTCATCGAACTGCTTGGATTTCAACGAATTCTATCACACACTTTTTTGATAATAATTTTGCTACTTGATGTCGGTGGTCTTCCACTTCTAGGCTTGTCTTGGGTGCTGCCTGTCTCCTTTAAACGTTTCAAATTGTTATTGACAGTTCTTCGAGGAATTTTAAGTCTTTTTGCTATCTCTGCTCCAGTGCATCCACTAAAGAACAAATGCTCTATAGAAACTCAATGGTCTTTTGTGACTTTCATACTAAAAAAAAAATAGATTTAAATAAAAAAAAATGCCTGAATACGATTAAGAATTGACATAGGAACAAAATGGAAACAAAAATATTGACAAATAATACATTTTCTTAAGTCTAATGAACTAATTAAAATGAGTGCCAGAACTTTCTGATCACCCTGTATATATATATATATATATATATATATATATATATATATATATATATATATATATATATATATATATATATATATATATATATATATATATATATATATATATATATATATATAATTGCTCTGTAGAATACAATTTTAAAATGCATTCTACAGAGCAATTATGAACTAGCAGAAAATCACTTAAATTTTTTTTTCATTTAACACTGTGTTTAATCAATAATGACTCATCAGAAATTGTAACTTTTTTGGAAATATTGTTATATGCAGGTGCTGTTTTAGGATGCATATAACAATATTTCCGAAAAATGCCTACTATGCCTTCAAGAAAAATTTGAAATAATTACACATACAAACAGAGAATGTTTATTAAACAAAAAATTGGAATTGATTTCTAAATGCAGGCACGAAAATAAGTTTCTCCTAAAAAGCTATAAAATAAATGAACTCAAATAATAGTTATATATAATAATAGTTTTGAATTTTTTTTTTTTTTAAAAAGCAGAAGTAATCAAATGTAAAGAATTCTTTTTATTACAGTGTCAACATATTCCACAAATGTGTGAAAACTCTTTTTGCAAGTATTGTATAGATATATTGTATTGATATGTTTTGTATATGAGTTTGTATATATATTTGTATATATATATTTTGTATATATTTGTAATAAACTAGCTATTAGTATTTTTTTGTAATTTTTCCATAAATGCTCAACAAAAACTGGGATAAAAATAGTCATTAGGAATAATGCTCATTAGGAATAATGCTCATTAGGAATATGTTATATTTTAATGCTATTTGTTAGCAATAAGAAAAATTGAAATTGAAATGTAAAGTTCAGTTTTACAAATTTTACAAAAAATACTTGGTTTTTTTAGTAAAATTAATCTAAAAATTTTAAATCAGAAAAAACTAATAAATTTTCAACTTGAAAATGTTGAGAAAGATTTTACTTCATTAATCGTTTTGAACTAAATATCCAAAAGTTTATAATATTGAAAAACTGGCCTTTTAATTTTCAGCCTATTTATGCACCATATCCGGTCGTGTATAATATAGGCCATATATATATATAAATATATATATATATATATATATATATATATATATATATATATATATATATATATATATATATATATATATATATATATATATATATATATGTAGACATATTTATGTATGTATGTAGACATATTTATGTATGTATGTATGCATGTATATATATATATATATATATATATATATATATATATATATATATATATATATATATTATATATATATATATATATATATATATATATATATATATATATATATATATATATATATATAGTTTTTATTTATTATTTTTATATTTATTTAATAATTTAGTTGTTAATTAAATGAGTATGTGATAATATAATAATGTGGCAATAATTGGTTGACATAATCCTTTTAATAAAATAACAATAAAATGTCGTTTTATAAAAAAGACTTATGTGCTAAATAATAAATGTAAACTTAAACTAGAATTAAGAATTAACTTATGTGCTGAATAAACAAATGTATACTTAAACTAAAATTAAAAATAAATAAACCATAAACTAAAAAAAGAAATAAAAATTAAAAAAAAAATATATAAAACACAAAACTAAACTAAAAAAATAAAAATCTTAACTAATGATAAAATAGATATATGATAAACTAGAAAAAGTAAAAGCATTTTATTTTAGTTTTTTCACTACATGGAGTTTAGAAAAGATTAAAGTTTCAAAGTTATTCAATCCAAGCTTAAATACTTCAAAACTTAATTATTTAAAAATTGGAAACTTTGATATTTTCAAATGCCTACTAAGCAAATAAAGAAATGAGTCATAAAGTAGTCGTGGCCTCATTAAGTGTTTAATCATCCTAAGTATTACACTAACCTAGTAATATTGAAAACATTATTAACTTTAATCTATTAACTGAGGCGCTTCTATATTTAATAAATTATTATGTTTGAATTTCTAATTGAGGCACTTCTAAATTTAAAAGATATATTAATTTTATGCTTTTTTTTTCACTATTTTTATTAACTTTAATTATTAACTTTAATCTTAACTGAGATGTTTCTAAATTTAAAAAGTTTTATTGTTTAATTTAATTTAATGTTTTTATTTTTACTGGTTTATTTTTTAATTGTTTTATTCATTTAGATTTTGTTTCTCTTTTCAGTTTATGGTTTGTTTATTTTTAATTTACTTTTTAGTTTAGTTTTTTCAGCTCATTTTTAAATTATTAAAACATGCAAAGCGCCGGGGCCAAGTTGTCAAAACAAAATACTGTGTACCTGGTCATATATGGTGTGTGACCGAACGCCTTTCCTATGAAGGCTCTCTCTCTCTCTTGACCTCTATTTTTACATTCATTATTTACTTCAACTTTTTTTTTAGTAGACAATAAAAAAATAGTTAAACATTGTTCTTATATATATAATTTTCTACCTAACATTTCTAACATTTCATTTCTTCCTCAAAATTTCTTCTTCATCTAACATTTCATTTCTTCCTCAAAATTTCTTCTTCATCTAACATTTCTTCCTCAAAATATTAAGTTAAGATTATTAACCATATCATCAAGTGATGCTGTTTTTAATAAATTCAGAATTTTAATTAAAAAAAAATTTTAAATTAATTTACAAAAGAGATAGCTTACTCAACAAAAGAATTGAGAAATCTTTAAATGTAAACACAAAATAAAATTCCTTCTCTCATTCAATACCAATGATTAGTTTTTGATTGCGTCTTCTTTTTCTAAAGATGTTAGAATACATTTTATTGTAGTTTTTAAGTTGTATTATATTATATTATTCACCTTGTTAAAGCCAAAAGGGCTGAAAAAAAGCCTTGTCAATAGGTATGAAATTTTAGGTTAGACTTAAAGTTTCTTTTTAGTAGCCACCCTGTAGCATTTTTACTTGATGTTGTAACTTGTAACTTATTGTTATTATGCAAAACTTAACAATATTGTAGTTTTTTGTAATTTTTTATTAATATACATAAAAATGTATAAACGTAAAAGTGTTGTAACTTGTAACTTGTTGTTATTATGCAAAACTTAACAATATTGTAGTTTTTTGTAATTTTTTATTAATATACATAAAAATGTATAAACGTAAAAGTGTTGTAACTTGTAACTTGTTGTTATTATGCAAAACTTAACAATATTGTAGTTTTTTGTAATTTTTTATTAATATACATAAAAATGTATAAACGTAAAAGTGTTGTAACTTGTAACTTGTTGTTATTATGCAAAACTTAACAATATTGTAGTTTTTTGTAATTTTTTATTAATATACATAAAAATGTATAAACGTAAAAGTGTTGTAACTTGTAACTTGTTGTTATTATGCAAAACTTAACAATATTGTAGTTTTTTGTAATTTTTTATTAATATACATAAAAATGTATAAACGTAAAAGTGTTGTAACTTGTAACTTGTTGTTATTATGCAAAACTTAACAATATTGTAGTTTTTTGTAATTTTTTATTAATATACATAAAAATGTATAAACGTAAAAGTGTTGTAACTTGTAACTTGTTGTTATTATGCAAAACTTAACAATATTGTAGTTTTTTGTAATTTTTTATTAATATACATAAAAATGTATAAACGTAAAAGTGCTGTAACTTGTAACTTGTTGTTATTATGCAAAACTTAACAATATTGTAGTTTTTTGTAATTTTTTATTAATATACATAAAAATGTATAAACGTAAAAGTGTTGTAACTTGTAACTTGTTGTTATTATGCAAAACTTAACAATATTGTAGTTTTTTGTAATTTTTTATTAATATACATAAAAATGTATAAACGTAAAAGTGTTGTAACTTGTAACTTGTTGTTATTATGCAAAACTTAACAATATTGTAGTTTTTTGTAATTTTTTATTAATATACATAAAAATGTATAAACGTAAAAGTGTTGTAACTTGTAACTTGTTGTTATTATGCAAAACTTAACAATATTGTAGTTTTTTGTAATTTTTTATTAATATACATAAAAATGTATAAACGTAAAAGTGTTGTAACTTGTAACTTGTTGTTATTATGCAAAACTTAACAATATTGTAGTTTTTTGTAATTTTTTATTAATATACATAAAAATGTATAAACGTAAAAGTGTTGTAACTTGTAACTTGTTGTTATTATGCAAAACTTAACAATATTGTAGTTTTTTGTAATTTTTTATTAATATACATAAAAATGTATAAACGTAAAAGTGTTGTAACTTGTAACTTGTTGTTATTATGCAAAACTTAACAATATTGTAGTTTTTTGTAATTTTTTATTAATATACATAAAAATGTATAAACGTAAAAGTGTTGTAACTTGTAACTTGTTGTTATTATGCAAAACTTAACAATATTGTAGTTTTTTGTAATTTTTTATTAATATACATAAAAATGTATAAACGTAAAAGTGTTGTAACTTGTAACTTGTTGTTATTATGCAAAACTTAACAATATTGTAGTTTTTTGTAATTTTTTATTAATATACATAAAAATGTATAAACGTAAAAGTGTTGTAACTTGTAACTTGTTGTTATTATGCAAAACTTAACAATATTGTAGTTTTTTGTAATTTTTTATTAATATACATAAAAATGTATAAACGTAAAAGTGTTGTAACTTGTAACTTGTTGTTATTATGCAAAACTTAACAATATTGTAGTTTTTTGTAATTTTTTATTAATATACATAAAAATGTATAAACGTAAAAGTGCTGTAACTTGTAACTTGTTGTTATTATGCAAAACTTAACAATATTGTAGTTTTTTGTAATTTTTTATTAATATACATAAAAATGTATAAACGTAAAAGTGTTGTAACTTGTAACTTGTTGTTATTATGCAAAACTTAACAATATTGTAGTTTTTTGTAATTTTTTATTAATATACATAAAAATGTATAAACGTAAAAGTGCTGTAACTTGTAACTTGTTGTTATTATGCAAAACTTAACAATATTGTAGTTTTTTGTAATTTTTTATTAATATACATAAAAATGTATAAACGTAAAAGTGTTGTAACTTGTAACTTGTTGTTATTATGCAAAACTTAACAATATTGTAGTTTTTTGTAATTTTTTATTAATATACATAAAAATGTATAAACGTAAAAGTGTTGTAACTTGTAACTTGTTGTTATTATGCAAAACTTAACAATATTGTAGTTTTTTGTAATTTTTTATTAATATACATAAAAATGTATAAACGTAAAAGTGTTGTAACTTGTAACTTGTTGTTATTATGCAAAACTTAACAATATTGTAGTTTTTTGTAATTTTTTATTAATATACATAAAAATGTATAAACGTAAAAGTGTTGTAACTTGTAACTTGTTGTTATTATGCAAAACTTAACAATATTGTAGTTTTTTGTAATTTTTTATTAATATACATAAAAATGTATAAACGTAAAAGTGTTGTAACTTGTAACTTGTTGTTATTATGCAAAACTTAACAATATTGTAGTTTTTTGTAATTTTTTATTAATATACATAAAAATGTATAAACGTAAAAGTGTTGTAACTTGTAACTTGTTGTTATTATGCAAAACTTAACAATATTGTAGTTTTTTGTAATTTTTTATTAATATACATAAAAATGTATAAACGTAAAAGTGTCGTAACTTGTAACTTGTTGTTAATGCTAAAAGCCACTATAAAAATAAATGTTTTTTTTTTTAAGATTTGTAAAGAGGCTGAACCTACTACAGTTATGGTTGATGGTGCTAATGGCGTGGGTGCACCAAAGATTTTAGAAATGATGAAGCATTTAGATGGTACTCTTCAAATACAACTATACAATGATAAAACAGATGATGTTTTTGCTCTTAATAAAGATGTAAAGAGTTTTTGAATTAATAAGTTTGATTTATTAAAATAAATAGATAATCATTTTATCACTGCAATTATAATTTATTTAGTGTGGTGCTGACTATGTAAAAACTCACCAAAATGCTCCTAAAGGTACTTTTAAAATATTTTTTTTATGGATTTAATGTTTTAATTTTTTTAATGGATTTAATATCAGTAAATATGATATCAGATGTGTATGTATATATACATATATATATATATATATATATATATATATATATATATATATATATATATATATATATATATATCTGTGTGTGTGCGTGTGTGTGTATTTATGATATTATATATGCATGTATATTTTGGTGTTACATATGTATGTATATATTTTAGTTTGTACAAACAGATCCAATCTGCTTTGAAAACACTTAATTATGCTAACTAGTGATATTACATGTAATAAAAGTTTTTTTGAGGACTTTTTAATTATTGTTTAGTTTTTTTGGATTTTACGGATTCTCATAGTGTTTTTTGTTATTTAATTTGTCTTGTTTTTTTTTCATTTATTTTTAACTTTCTAAAATATTTTTAATAAGTTAGTTTTTCTGCTTTAGTTTTTTAGATTTTACAGTAGATTTTAATAGAATCGTTAACCAAGTTTCATTAAAGTGTGAACAGAGAATTAAGTAAGAGAGTGGATTGGATTTTTTAAGTTTTGATTGGGAAAATGGTGAATTAATTGCCTTTTTTTTTTTTCAAAATTTTATTTTGCTCAAACTTTGTTTAAATTTCAATTCAAAATTTGAAAACAAACAGCAAAAGTTTTCTTTCTAGCTGCAGAGTGGCCACAGATTATTTAAATATTATATTATTACTAATAATATTTAATGTTAGGTTTTAAACCTAATAACTAAATAATTTGGTTACTTTGATCAGAAATCTGCTTAATTATTGCTTACAACACCTTAAAAATATTATTTTCTTAAATAATTTCATAAATAATTTATTATTGAAGTTCAGGTACAGCAATTGTATTATTCAAATTTGTTGCGTATTTATGATAAACTCATACATTCAACATTCAACTAAAAGACAATATCAAGCCATCATTAAAATTCTCTTGTTTTAAAAAAGTTATTGAAAAGAGATTTGTTTAAAAAACACACTTATTTAATATTATTTATAAAAAAATAGGGTAAGTTGGCATTTTATACAGCTTAATGTACATTTGCTGCAAACATCAAATAATCTGACTAAATAGCTGCCAGGAGAGAAATGATGTCAATTTAGGCAGCCAATTATTTTATCTACAAAATAGTAATAAGTTGGGCAACAATTTTTTTTAATTTTTTTTTTTGGTTATTAAGGCGCTCTCAGAATTCCTTATGGTCTTATCACAGAGCACCGTGGAAGAGCATGGAAGCGTGGAAGATTTAACTTAATTGAATACTATATTTTGTTTGTTTATTTTGAATTTTTTTTTTGAATTTTTTTTTTTCTGGTTTTTTTAAAATGCAATAGGTATTGTATATATTTTATTGCAAATTTTTTTTCTAGTGATTAAATATTTGATTTATTGAAGTCATTGTTAGAACTTAACATAACATGGGACCCAGGGCTAATTATGGATCCCAGTGATTAAATAAACTCTATGTAGAGTTACCAAAAGAAAGAGATGTACATCTCTTTATTTTGGTAACAATGATTTAATAATGAACTTGAATAAGGGAAAAACTAATAGTATGATTTTTAGAACTTCAAACAAAGTAAATAAACTTAGCAAGCTTAAATTCATATACAAAACTCAAAGAATGTATTCTACGGAGTATTATGGAATTGTTTAAGACTCCACTTTGAATTTAAATAAAAGCTCTAACAGAGCATACAAAATGCCCTTTTCTCATCTAAGATTTATGAATCATTAAATGCCACATTTAACTTTGAAAGCATCTTTAACAGTCTACTCAACTGTAATAGTACCACTACTAATTTATTGTGTTATCTAACCTCAGTCTCTAAAGCTCAAATTTAAAAATGTTGTATCCTTAGAGAGCAGAGCTCATAGCGTTGTCAACAAATGCAATTTCAATGAAAAAGATATGCAAACTAAAGCAATCATTTTACTGATAAAAAAAATAAAGTAATGTAAATGTGTATGTAAAGTATGTGTAGAAAAGAATGTCTAGTTTTTCATCAACTTTTGGAACTACTTTTCACGAGTTATTATTTCGACAATTATTATTGACGACAAGAAATAATAATATCAATGTCAAATTAAAAAAGTTTTAAAATATAAGAAAGATTTAAATATGTACAAAACTGTTTTTTACTACACAAAAGCAAAAGTATTTAACAATTTAACAAAAATTTAAAAGATATAAGCAATTTTAAAGATTTTAAAAAGGCATTTTAAACTTTATTTTTAAGATTTTTAATTTTTTAGTTTTGACATTCTATATGTTTAGGTTTTAAAATACTTTATGGAACTAGATACGCTACACAAAAAAATATCTTTTAGGTGAGCCCCTCTCAGAACTACCTTTCATCAGCCTCTCTTAGAACTACCTTACTACCAGCCGGTCTGAAAACCATTAACCTGTGTGAAGGTAACAGTAGCAGTTGTATAGTCACTAACATGGAGGCACTACCGAATACAAATAAATAGAGTCAAGAAGATCCAGAATTCATCATCCTAGGCAGGAAACAATTTTTTTATTGAGAAACTATCTTAGCCTTTACTAAATTGAATGATCTAAGAGTTAACTTCTCCTAACATTTTACTAAAAAAGCAGATTCTCGTCAGAGAGAAACAGGGCAGGTTGTACTTGATAACATGTTACCAGTAGCATGGTGATCATGATGATCCTGAACCTGATCTGACCTAAAGTTATCTGACCTAAAGTGATTTAATCTGATCTGACCTAAAGTAATCTGACCTAAAGTTAAAAGAATTTATTTCTGTAAGCAGTACTCTAACACATTGCAAGAGAATTTGAATATAAATTAAGAATACATACATGTAGTTACTTACAGATTAGCTAAGACTGGGCCAGAGGCTCACACAGAACATATGCATACATAATGTAACTTACAGGTGAGTGAACACCCTGTTAATGTTTTAGACAGAACACTAACATACCCATATAGCAACTTTTTGGTAAGCTGACACAACTCTAGCTAAAACTTTTTTAACTATATAACAGATAAAAATAGATATTATGTTAGATATAGCATGAGCTACAATGCTGCAGCATCAAGTTTTTTTAATATATTGAGGCTTTTTTCAGCATCATGTTTACTTATTTTCTTAAGGTTCATTCATAAATTATTCATCCAACCTTTATCTATTTATATACGTAAATAGATAAGGGATAGATGTATAATTGATGGCTGAATATTGAATATATAAATAAATGTATAGCAATTTGTGATTTAAATGCTTAAGAAAAAGTTTGAAAACTAAATTTCTATGCAAGTTAAACAATATTATTATTACTTTTTTTTATGTTTTGTAAGAAAGACAAAAAACTTTCTTCTATATTGATATTTTTGTTTAGCACCAAAATAACACAACAACTTCATTAAATGATTTTTAAATTATTAATTAAATGACAACCTCATTTTCATGCATCAAATAAGAATGAGAATTTTGTTATTAATAGAATTGCTCATATTACACAAAACATTTGCAATTAAGAGTAAGGCTAAACAATATGCATGTCATTTGCTTATTTTATTTTTAACAAAGTGTGATTCTTGATACGTTTATAAGCATTATACTTGTTATAAAAAAAATACAAAGCAACTTAAGTTGCTGTTGGTTAATTAAAAAGGTAAGTTTAATTACTCAGTTTTGGTCAAATATTTTTTAAATTTTTGAGGTGTTGAAATGAATAAATGAATGTATGTTATATAATCTAATATTTCATAGTATTTTTTAAAATGGGTTGTCTTCGCAAGAAAGACACAAATACAGGAGAAAAGAGAAAAATTCAGATTAATCTCAAAAGGCTACTGTTTCTTCGAAAGTATCTTATCAATCAGTTCCCCATGAACCAGCTCCTTAACATTGGAAATATGCTTAGATATATACAAATTGTTAAAACTCCAAGATCTTTAAAGTTTAAATCTGCTAAGCCTGTTGTAGCTTGTTCTCAAATTTTTCCAGGCATAGCTCTCATCTGCAAGGGTGGATTATGCAAAGATCCCAACCATAGATGTGTCACTGCTCTTGTAATGAATGTTTAGAACAAGGCTGTTTTTGGAGAACTTTCCATTTCCAGAGCTGCTGTCAAATAAAAAAAAATGCAATTTTAAATTATGTTGATAAAAAACAAGCAACTCAGCACAAAAAAAATGATAGTTAAATACAAACATAAATAGAAAAAAAGTAACCAATACATAGGAAATTAATTAACTTAAGAAATAGTTTGTCTTCATATTATTAAGGGAAGATTCTGAAGCTCCATAATAAGTATTGCAAACTCATCTAATTAAGAAATCTAAACTGGGATTCCAGCATTGGTAGATTTACCCAGATACTTGTGGGAAAGTTTAGGGAGAAGATCCAATTAGATTGGCTTTGTTCCCAGGAGTAATGTTGTAACGCCACTGCTTCCAATACTGAAGTATTTGTTGGCGCTATTTTCACAAATTTTCTCAACATCTCTTTTCTTTGGTTTCTCTGCACGCAACACATGTTGAAGTTACACATCTCTTATTTTATGGAAGCTTTCATTGGTAAAAAAAATATAAGGGCAAAAATATAAGCATCAAGTAATAGGTGGACAAGATGGATAAGATCATCAGGTTTAGTTGGAATGGGCTACAGGTTGAATCATCTCTGTAAAACATTTTAAGAGAGGCCTTAGAGTTTTGGAAGACAGCATTGACCACAAGAACATTTAACAGGGGGGACTACAAGAAACTCTGTGAACAAGTTGTCTTCTATTAAGGAGGCGTTATACCAGGGTTTCATTTTTATCAACTTGGAGCCTGTCATGAACTCAGGTATATTTAAAAAATATTATCAATAACTACTACCCAAACTAGGACAAGGCCCTTCTTGTCAGCATGTAGTGACATATTTGGTACTTAACAGAACAGTTAGTTATACTGGTCCTAGCTGACAATAATGTTGAAGAGAAGGTAAAGAAGAAGATGTGGGAGATGTTGATCAAGTATGATGTCCCTGAGCAGTTTCATATGGGGAAACCAAAGCTACCGATTATCATGAGATTAACAAAACTTACTGAACTAGTAGGTTCCCAGAGCTGGATCCTGTTAAAGGTAACTGAAATTTCTGTCGAAGAGGTAGAGAAGTGGATCATGGGAGATGCCTGTGAAATGCTTAATCTATTTGAAAGGTTTTTAAAGTCAAAGAATATCAGACTGATCCAAAACTTTGTTGGAGGCAAAAGGTCGAATGACATGAAACAGAAATTATTTTTTTTGGGACACCCTAACGCACACTGATGATGTCATACTGAAATAGGTAGCATTGAAGGCTTCAGTACATACGTTGACTGACTATCTAGGTAGAATATGCAAGGGAGTGCCACTACAATGTCTTAATGTTTAAGTTGGGTGCAGCAATTGATTTTTTTATTATCTTTTTTTTTCTTCTAAAAAAAAAGGATTTACATCGACAAAAACAGTTGGCAAATGTATATTTATATGTGCTATAGTGTATATATATATTATTATTATTATTATTATTATTATTATTATAAAATCCAAGATAAATTTTAATTTCTTTCTAATAATAGATTTCTAATAAATTTCTCATATTTTTATGCAATTACTTATAAAGTTGATGTTGTTTTATCTGCTTACAAATAGATATTTGAAAAATATTTTTTTATGTTCTTCTTGTAGAAAATTTTCTTTTTTTTTAATTAAAGGAATGAATCTGATTGTGGGAAATCGTTATCTTTCTTTTGATGGAGATGCAGATCGAATTGTTTATTACTATGTTAATGCAGGTTATTGTTTTTTTGTTGTTTACTTTTATTATTGTTGTTATTTTTTTTGTTATGGATATTTTTAAAAATTATTGCACAATTTCTTTTGATATTTTTTTACAACTTTTTTAGATAAAAAGTTTTGCTTGCTTGATGGTGATAAAATAGCAACACTGGTACTTTTTGTTTGAATTATTATTTACTAGAGAATTTTGTTCTTTTATATTTTTTAATTGTTAATTTGTATATTTTTATTTGTAGATTTTATATTTTTATGAAAGTTATTTTGTAATTGTAGTTTATTGAAAAGTTTTAGTTTTCTTAATTTTTTTATTTGAGATTGCTGCATTTATAAAGGACAAGCTAAATATTGCTGGTATTGAACTAACAAATGGTTTAGGTATGGATTATTTAACAAGTAATTTAGGTATGGATTGTTTAAAAACATTTTTCAACATTGCATTAAGGTTAAGATATCGTTAAAAATTAGTTTATGAGCTATATATCTATTTATATTTATAATTATATTTACTTATATATATAATAAATTTATATTTCATACTTTTAAATTTGTTTTTTAAATTATTCTTATTTTTAAACAAATTAAAGTAAAGAAAATTGCATGCTTTTATTTTTTACTTGTTTTCTAAAACCAATAAATTAAATTAAAAAAAAAAATTTTTTATCAACTATAAAAAATAAATATACACATATATAAGCATATACATCTTCTAAACTGTTTGCAACAGTTGTTAATAAATTTGATACAACAAATGCAAACATGCGTGGTGAAAGGTAATCCATTCTCATCAAAATCACATCTATAATTATCAAAGTATGGAAGAGGAGTGACGTCCATTTATCTAGTTTATTCAATCAGATAAACATCATTGCTACTTTTGTTTTACTTTGCAATTAAAAATCATAATTTTTTGCTTTGTCACAAATATCTGAATAACTCAATGGTTAACTTTCTTGTTAATGTATTTAAGTAATATATTTAAATAAACATTTATAGTGTCACAAATATCCTAATAAATTTCACACAGTTTCTCAAATTTATGAAAAAGACTCAAATTTATAGTGTAAACCATGTTTAGCTTTGATTTTTAAAAATTTTCATTTTTATAAGTGTAATTTTTATTTTTTATCTTTATAAGTATCTTTTTATTGTTAAACGAATAGACTTATTGCATAACAATATATTTTATATAATTAATATAACAATATTAATTATATTTTGTTCAAGATTTTTATTTAAAATGTTGTGTTTTTGTTGAGACTTGTTTTTTCCAAACTTCTAAATGCATTAATAATAATTCTTTTAATAATAGTTTGTGTTAATGTCTTTATAAAAAATTTATTTGTAACTAAACAGGAGTATTAAAACTCATTCTACTATGCCATTAGACCATTGGACTACTATGTCATCAGACCATTTGATTACTGTGCCATCAGACCATTTGGCTATTGATACACAAGAGAAACTATATAGAAAAATATATTTTGGAGTAATATTAATTCCCACAAATTATTTTTCGTTGGAAACAATTTATTTTTGGTATTTAATTTTTTATTTGTTTTATAGGTGTTGTTCAAACAGCTTATGCAAATGGAAGCTCTACTGATTATTTGACTAAAAAATTAGTAAGTGTAATTAAACTTTCATTTTAGTAAATTCTGTTGTTCTTTTTTCTCTTGGTTTAAAAAAGAGTCAACTTTAATTCTAATATCAGCAGAAGTTCGGCATCAGATTAAATCTCCATAAATATCTGTGTGTGTACATTTTCTTTGAGAAATTGTTATACACAACACATACACAATAAATGTAAATGGAATAACTTATGACCTCTCAAACAGAGTATTAGAGAGAGATCTAAGTATTTTTGTACAGCCGGATATGAGTTGGAAACATCAAACACAAGTACATGTTAACAAAACTTCAAAAGTTCTAAATTGATTTTAAAGTGCATTTGAAAGTAGAGAGTAATACTTATACTAGCTGTGTGACCTTACATTAAATTTCCCATTCCAGCAGTTTGCCAAATCTAGCAGAAAATTTTATTGCTTGAAAGAGTTCAACACAGGGCCGCAAATATACCATTCTCAATCCAATGCTTGGTTATGAAAAGCTATAAGATATATATATATATATATAGATATATATATATATATATATATATATATATATATATATATATATATATATATATATATATATATATAATTTATATATATATATATAATTTATATATATATATATATATATATATATATGTATATATATATATATATATATATATATATATATATATATATATATATATATATATATATATATATATACCGTATATACTCGTGTATAAGTCGAGAAATTTTGGATGAAATATTTACTCTAAAACAGCAATTCAACTTATATGCGGGTCAGAAATTTTTTTCTGACCCGCATATAAGTCGAATTAAAATCATTTATTTACAACCACCCAACCGTGTAGGATATTCAAATAGTGTTTTAATTTATTTGAATATTTTTAATTCGTATCAAATAATAAACTGAAGTGCATCAAAAATAAAACAAAGTCAGAAGCTGGTTTTAAACTTAAAGTTGTTGAACTTGCTGACATCAATAATAACTCAAATGCTGCCAGAGAAAATAAAATTGATGAGAAGCTTGTGCGTGACTGGCGAAAAAATAAAAAAAATCTTTCTGAAATGCCAAAAACCAAACATGCAAAAAGAGGAGATATTCCATCGTTTCATCGATTAATGAATGGGTTTTGGACCAGCAACAAAATGGATTTACATAATTCTTTAATTGTGTTTATGTCCTTATATTTAAAATAAATGTTTTAAATAATATTTTTGACCGCAAATTTTTATTTTGAATACGCTAGATTTCAATTGTAGTCGATGTAGAAGCACTCCCTTGCGAGTCAGGCTATAAGATAGTTGATGTAGCAACACTCCGCGCATGATATAGATCTATATATATATATATCTATATATATATATTAGGGCTTGCATGCGATTAAAATTTTTAATCGCAATTAATCGCATGATTAAATTTTTTGATCATAATTAATCGCGCGATTAATTAAACACTATAATTTAAATAAATAAAAGAAACAAACATGAAAAGTTTTAAAAATCATTTGATCTATTTACATGCAAATGATAAAACATCATAAAAAAGTTCTAATTATAGTTTATACTGTTTCTAATAAACAAATAAAAATAAAATATTTGAAAAACTTGAAATAAAAAATTTCTTAAAGCCAGTCTTTTAAACATAATAACATGTTCAATGAATCTGGCAGCAGAGATGATCTGTGCTTGTCTGCGCAGGGTTCTTTTCGATATCAACTCACTTCATCTTCACTTGGGGAATCAACTTCATCCAGATCTGGTAGATTGAATACCATTTTAAGATTTATTGCTGATGCCTGCTGCAAAATAATTATTCAAATATTACCATATAAATAATATTTAACTATTTCAATTAATATTATAGTACTCATAGAATTTATCTATAAAAAAGGTTATTTTGATAAATGCAATTTTGAATCCATTATTATGCCATTAGATTTATTCAATTAAAAAAAACCATCAAATTTATTACTACAAAATGCTCACCTCTTTTGGTTCTTGTTCTATTGATACTGGTTTGAGGTCTGGAACAGATTCAAGAAGCTTCAATAATCTCTGCCAGACATTTGATCTTTCATTTGAAGCTATAAACGATAAATTTTTAAATCTTGAATCTAATGCTGACGAGATTTGCAACCAACTATCATTCAAAAAATCATTAAATCTGCGCTCCATTTCATTTACAAATTTTTCTTTAAATAGCGCGATGTAACGAGGATCATCATCTTGAATAATCATTTCACGTGATAAGTGGCATATAATTGGTAAAACCACTGAACTAGATACGTATTTATTACCACCTAACAATTCTGAAGCCACTTTGCATGGATGCAAAACATCAGCAATTTTTTCCATTTTTTCCCACTCTCTTTCTGTCAAAGTCTGTAAGTGATGGTTTTGCTCATCAAGTGTTACTGTGATGGCTTTTTTATGTTTCAACATACGTCTCAGCATATCATACATGCTATTCCACCTTGTAACAACATGCTGAATTAGATTTTCTTGTGGCAGGTCGAGGTCAATCTGATTTTCATGTAATTCCATATTATTTGCTGGACTATGTTTAAAATGTCCAACAATTCTGTGACATTTAGCTAGTGTTATGTCAAATGCAGTCTCCTCAATGGCAGATTTTATAATTAGCTGAACGGTATGTGCGAAACATGGAAGATGTTTGAAGGGAAAACTTGATACAGCCTTTACAATGTTTCTACCGTTATCAGTACCAATAGAAAATATTTTTTCAAATAATCCCCATTCATCTGCAATATTTCTGATGTGGGTTGAAACATTGTCACTTGTGTGTCGGTCCAATGTTTGATGAACACCTAAGGCAAATGAGTTCAACATCCAGTTGTTATCTATTAAATGACATGTTAAACCAAGATAACTGACATTACCCATTGAAGACCAATGATCACAGGTAATCGCTATACTAGTAGCCATGTTTATGAGGTCTATTTTTTTTTTCTTCTCATCTTCATAGAGTGTTTGCATTTTTATTTTAATTGTGTTTTGACAGGGAAGATTGTAACTGTAGTCGGATGTTGCAGTTCGAATGACATTCGTCAAACCTGGATCTGTAACAATGTTGAGTGGTCGACAGCTACTTGCAACCCAGCAAACAATGGCTTCCGTAATTTCCTTTGATTTATTTGCAGAAATTTGTTTATTTACGCCCTTTTGTGATTTAATACTGTCCTCAATTGTAAGTTGTTTTGACAAACTCGCGATCTTGCTTTGATTTTTACTAGTAGTTGCGAAGAACACGTGTTTACTGTTCAAATGATACTGAAGCGTTGTAAGACTTCGGTGATATGCAAATTCTTTGGAACAATATTTACAGATAACCAATTTTTTTGACTCGTCTTTAAAAATAAAGGCTCCGTTGAGGATAGATTGATTGCCGTTTGAACCCATAATTTAAGTTATTAACAAATAAAGTTCATCAGGATAAGATATTAAAAATTTGGAAATTTAATAAATTTATTGACAAAACAACAACGCGATCAAAACAATTTCCAAAACAAAAAGTATAAGGTAAGAGAGACATAATTGAGACAAATAAAACAAAATGGCGTCATCACAGGAATAAACATTGATTAGAAATAAGAAAGTGGTATAGAAATTTCTTTATTGCTCAAAAATGATTTTTTGATGCTAACCAAAATTAGCATTGCCAAAAAAATTTATGATCTAATCTAATGGCCAAAAAAATTTATGAGTTAGAAAATTTGATCTGCGTTAATTTTTTTAACTTGCGTTAAATTATTAGCGCTTTAACGCGTTTTTAACGCGTTAACTTTGCAAGCCCTAATATATATATATATATATATATATATATATATATCTTTTTTTAATTTTATTTTTAGGTGCCCCAAGAAGTCCTAACGGTCTTGTCACAGAGCACCGCGGAAGTGCATTTAACCGGGAAGGTCACGCCTCCTTCCTTACCGTGACGCGAAAATTTGTCCAGAGCTCGTTTCGAACCTGGATCTCCTGCTTATAAAGCAAGCGCTCTAACCACTGCGCCACAACTGCACAATATATATATATATATATATATATATATATATATATATATATATATATATATATATATATATATATATATATATATATATATATATATATATATATATTAGTAGTAGAAAATCACTTAACAAAAATTTTTCCATTTAACACTGTGTTTCATCAACAAAGATTCATCAGAAATGGATGATCAAATTAATAAAACTTCAATTTATACCAAAAATTAAATTACAGGAAGTTGCAAATGTCTTGACCACTGTAAATTTTCACACATTTGTGGAATTTGCTGACACTATTATAAAAAGAATTCTTTAGAAATGATTATTTATGCTATTTTTTTAAAATGTTTTTTTAAAAAGGGTAGTTAATGTAAATATTATTTGAACTCATTTATTTTTATAGTTTTTTAGAAGAAACTTATTTTCGTGCCTACATTTAGAAATTAATTCCGATCTTTTGTTTAATAAGCATTCTTGATTTGCATGTGTAATTATTTCAAATTTTTCTTGTAGGCATAGTATGCATTTTTTTGAAATATTGTTATATGCAGGCGCTGTTTTAAGGATAGACCAATTCAGTATAAAATCATCAATATTTTTTTCTTTTAATTCCCATATATATTTTGACAGCATGGTGTCTTTTGAATACTTTTTATTCTTGAAAGATTGCTTATGATTGGCAAAACGTTTTTTCCATTCACCCTCTGTTATGCCAATATATTGTTTATCAGGTACATTCTTAGAGGAAACAACACATTTATATACCACATTTTTTGATAAACAATTTCCACTCATTGGACAATTGATTTTTTGTTTACAATTACAATTTTCTGTAGTTTTTTCACTTAGGATTTCTTTTTTGTTTAACAAAGCCTTATTGTGACCTTTTATAATTCTTTCCATATTTTTTGTGCAACTGTAGCTAACTTTAATTGTATTTCGATTAAAAATTATATGTAATTTATTAGATCGCGGGAAATGCTTATTGACCAATTTTAAAAACACTTTTCCTATGTTAGTAGAAACATTTTTGCTATATGGGGGGTTGAACCAAATTACATTTCTAGTTCTATTTTGTTTTTTTGTATACTTTTTTTCAGGGTCAAATTTTAGTTCAAAATTTTCAAAATCACTTTTTTTTAGGGCATCTTCAAATATTCGTTTAGAGGAATTGAATACATTTTCATTTGAGGAGTTTTGGTTTAGTCTGTTATTAATTGAAATCGGGATTTGTTTTAGAACTTGGGGTGGATGGTTAGAGTTAATGTTAATATATAATAGTTCATCATTTGGTTTTTTGAAAGGCTTATATGAATTTTCAGAGAGGTTAAATGTGACATCAAGAAAATTCACAATTTTTAAATTTATGTTTATTTCGATTTGAAAGCCAATATTTTTTAAAATTTTTATAATATCTTTTCTAATTTTGTCGAGCTGTGGACCAGATTTTCTACGCATTACTATTAAACCATCGTCGCGATAAAGGCCTAAATCTTTTATATTGATTATTTTACTTAACAAATCTAAAATATATAGTCCAACAAATTTACAAATTTCTGCTCCGTCATAACTGCCCATTGTTACATCAAAGCAGTCATGTTTTTTTTTTTTTCCTTAAATCCTTAAAACAGCGCCTGCATATAACAATATTTCCAAAAAATGCATACTATGCCTACAAGAAAAATTTGAAATATTTACACATGCAAATCAAGAATGCTTATTAAACAAAAGATCGGAATTAATTTCTAAATGTAGGCACGAAAATAAGTTTCTCCTAAAAAACTATAAAATAAATGAGTTCAAATAATATTTACATTAACTACCCTTTTTAAAAAAACATTTTAAAAAAATAGCATAAGTAATCATTTCTAAAGAATTCTTTTTATAATAGTGTCAGCAAATTCCACAAATGTGTGAAAATTTACAGTGGTTAAGACATTTGCAACTTCCTATAATTTAATTTTTGGTATAAATTGAAGTTTTATTAATTTGATCATCCATTTCTGATGAATCTTTGTTGATGAAACACAGTGTTAAATGGAAAAAATTTTTGTTAAGTGATTTTCTACTACTAATATAATTGCTCTGTTCTTTTAAGAACATTGAGCACTCTATTGTGTAGAATACTTTTTGAAGTTGTTTAAATATATATATATATATATATATATATATATATATATATATATATATATATATATATATATATATATATATATATATACATATACACTGAGGCATATTCGTTTAGACGCATCAATTTTTTTCTCTTTGTCTTAATTTTTTTCTATGAATTGTCAACTGATATGCATTCAAGTTATTATCAAAATAATTGTTGTGTTGTGGGCTAATAAAAATCACACAAAAATTTTTTTTATGTGTCTTTATTAACATGAGAGCATTTTTGATATACAAAAGTACATTTTTTAATTGGAATATATCTATAGACGCAGTCATATTTTTGACATTGAAAGATGGAAATTAGTAATGCGTATGTCCTCCATTACACTGGATCACCTCAAAAATTCTGCCTTTCATTGACTCCACTAGTTGTTGAAGTGTAGTTTGATCCAACTCGGACCATGCTTCAAGGATTTTACACTTTAACTCAGTAACAGTTTTAAATTGGTGTCCAGCTGCTTTAGCGTCATAAACTTTTCTTGATGGCATTCCCCACACGTTCTCGATTGGATTTAAGTCCGGGCTACAAGCTGGCCATTCCAGAACCGGGATTTTGTGGTCTTTAAACCATTTCATAGAATGCCTAGATGTGTGAATTGCAGCATTATCTTGCTGAAATATGGCATTATCGTCCATATTTTCATCCATATAAGTTATGAGAACATCATCCAACATTTCTGTATACTTTATCGAGTTCATTTTAGGTAAACCACAACACAGAGTCAATTTTCCTGAATAAGAAAATCCACCCCAAACCATTAAACTTCCTCTTCCATAATTTCGTTTTGTTTGTGGGTCATTTATTCCTCTTAGATCATGCCAATAACAACTGTAAGAGTCCGGACCATCTAAATTGAACTTTTTTTTATCTGAAAATATTACGTTTTGCCACTCATGAGTCCAATGCATATGGTTTTTAGCAAACTGTAATCTAGCAATTTTATGGTGTTTTTTTAACATTGGTTTTTTGTGTAGTTTCTTCCACTTTACGTTTGGTGTTGTACGTAGAATATGTGCAACATGTTTATTGGTGACAGGCAATAATAATTTATCCTTTATTTGTGTTGCATTCAATTTATTTTTGGTTGCTTTGAAGCGAATTCAATTAATTTGCCGATTTGTTAATACTTTGTTGCCGTTTGTTGCTTTTTTTACACCGTAATTGTCACCTTTTGCAATGTAGTTTCGTACAACATGGTCAGATCTTCCAATTTTTCTTGCTATTTTTCGTATAGAAAGTGCTGGTGAGATTTCTGAGCCACGATATAAATTTGTATTTTTTCAGCACCTGTCAAATACTTTTGTTTAGGCATTTCGTAAAATGCAATAAAAATGATACTGGCAGAGCAAAAGATCAAATTACACTAAAATTTATCAATTTATTTATGTAAAAGTGATTAAAAATCAATAATTACCGTTATTAACCTGATTGCGTCTATAGATATATTCCAATTAAAAAACATGCTTTTGTATATCAAACATACTCTCATGTTATTAAAGACACATAGAAAAAATCATTTTGTGGTTTTTATTAGCCCACAACACAACAATTATTTTGATAATAACTTGCATGCATATCAGTTGACAATACAAAGAAAAAAATTAAGCTAGAGAGAAAAAAATTGATGCGTCTAAACGAATATGCCTCAGTGTATATATATATATATATATATATATATATATATATATATATATATATATATATATATATATATATATATATATATATATATATATATATGTATATATATATATATATATATATATATATATATATATGTATATAAATATCTTTGTGTGTATATATATTTATATATCTGCAGGAATAAATAACCATATAAAAATATAAGTATATATACTTTTTCATATGTATAAAAGTTTTTTCATTTACATTCCCTAGCCAAATTATTAGACACTCTATAGCTTTTTAATAATTGCATGTTTTGCAATGCTTTTACATGTGAACATACATGTAGTCGGTTTTTATTTCAGAGATTTTTTATATACTTTGATTTGAAATTATTTTTAAGTATGGCATCGCAATGTTTTTTACTTATATCAAAATGTTGGTAAATGAACTTAAACAAATATGAACTGGCTTCAGCCATGTTCTTTCATGTATCAGTTGAGGCATATTTCTTTTTCTTAATGTGATGTGTTTATTTGTTTTGCAGGTTTATACTTCATAGTTATTTGTTTATTTTGTGTGCAGTGTTTGAATAATCAATTGGAACATTTTAAGGATGTTTAATATTTTTCTTTTTTTTAACAAGTCTGCTTTTTAACAGGTCTGCTTTAGCAATAAAAGCACATTAGAAGTTTAGAAATAACCTCTCTGCATTGTGGCAAAAAAAAAAAGTTTAATCATGGCTGTTTTGTTCAGACTGTTAAGCACCCTACAAAGTGATGACCTGGTTAGTCATCAGTGGAAAGGGTGCTGGATGTCTGTACAAGGTAATATGTAAAGAGACAAGATTAGTATAACAAAGTCTTACAAAATGGTTTGGTTTTGTAGCTCAGAGAATGATTTTAAAATGAGAATCCATTCATTTTGATGCAAAACAGAATTTCTGTTAACTAGTAGGGTGTGTCAAAGCTTATTGGGAAGAGAAAAATATCTCTTTGTTAGATTGGCCTGGTAATAACACAGATACAAACCCTACTAAAAACGTGTGGTAGCTGATGAAGAGAGCAGTGGTTTCAGATTTGATCTCAAGCAAAACACAACTTTTATAAAAGATGCGTGGAATCATTATCCTCAAATGCAGGAGGCAGTACAGTCTTGTAATAATAGCAGTTTGAGCAGAATTAAAGCTCTAATATTGGCTCCTGGTAAGGGAGCTCACCAAAATATTGTATCATTGGTTAATTAAAATTTTATAGAATTTAATAGTCCATCTAATAATTTTGGCCAGGGACTGTACGTTTAACATCCTAGGTTTTACATTTGTGTGGTATGGACGAATTTCCATAATGCTTTTTTCTTATTTAAATGTAAAGTTGTGGAAGACATGAAACATTTTTTTTTTACAGCTGATTATATATATATATATATACATATATATATATATATATATATATATATATATATATATATATATATATATATATATATATATATATATATATATTAGTGACGTGCCATCGGCAAAGGCCGATTGAGGCTAATTATAGGGTTTAATGTATGTATATAAAGGTAATATCTTAATATTAGGTATGCAACTTGTATATATAAGGTGTGTCTATGCACCAGTTTGGTTTGGCTTAATAGCCGATACTGATGCATCGGCCAATGCCTATTAATCAACCCATGTCATCCGCCGATTAATCGGCCAATGGTTAAGCTGATTAATTGGTTGCTGGCTATCAATAGCATAGACTAGTAGGTTGAATCACTTCTGATGAATAGGTACATGTTAAATATGTAATTTAAATCCTTAATATTATTATAGTACCCTTAAATAAGTACATTAAACCTGTTATTAGCCACAATCAGCATTAGCCGATGGCACATCACTAATATATACATATACATATACATATAAAAATTCATTTAGAATGTTCCTGTTGGAATAGCAAAAACTGGTGTAAAACATCTACACCACAAAGCTCAAGAGTTTGACATTGGTATTTACTTTGAGGCTAATGGTCATGGAACTGTAAGAAGCTTTAATTAGTCAAGTTAAATTACTATAAATTTAGAAAATTTAAATTATCAATGTTAATATACATTAAAATCTTTCTATATCACAAACCTTTTTTTTTTTTTTTCCCAGTTTCATAAAGAAATAATTACTAATGTTTTGTTTAGAGGGTGTTAATATTTTTTGTCTAATAATGCTTTCAAGACAAAATAATACAAATCAAATAATTTGAAAGCATGAGCTTAAATATTAAACATTTAGGCCTAACTCTTTATGACACTAAAATATTTTTTTATATTTTTTTTTTCAGGTAATATTTAGTGCTGAAGCATCAGAGAAAATACGAAATCCTAGTAATGGCCTCAGGTGAAATTAAAATAAAAAGCAATAGGCAATATAGTTATACAAAATGTTTGTGTTTATATGTGGTAATATGTAAAACCACAGTTGTTTATATCACCATAGTGATATAAACAAAAGGAGTTTTTAAAGATTTTCTTGCATGAGTAACAAAATTTGTTTTGGTAATTATAAAAATATGAAAATAATTATTTTAAACATGATAAATCATCCCAGTCAAAGAGTTAAAAAATCAAAACATAATTCCATGGGTTTCAAAACTAAGTCATAGATGTTTATAGATGTATAAGAAACAACTAGCTAGAATAGTCTCAAAATACTCTGTCATATTAAATAACTACACAAAAAAATTCTGTGGAGCTATTGGCAAACTACAATGTTACTCCAAAAATAAGATCTAGCACTTATTCACCAAAGACCAAATTTATTTTGTTTAGTTTAAAAAAATTTTACAATTGCGTATGCAGTAATTAATGTAAATTTTAATTAAAAAATACTTGTTAACAACTTGTCGACCTTATAATATAAGTTTTTTTATATTGCAACAATTGTTTTATTTTTAGTATTGTAAATGTGAATGTAAATATTACATAATTATAATATAAATATAAATACAATATAAAGTTATAATAGATTTAGTAAAAAATAATTATTTTTTTCTTTTTAAACACAGGTAGGCAGTGCAGAGAGATTTCTTTATTCTAAAATTCTTGGTGTGAAATATGTAATATAACTATAACATTAATGTAATACATGTAATATAACTATAACATTAATGACAATATGGTCAAGTATAAAAGAAAAGAATTATTGTTATAAATAAAATTATTGTTATAAATAAAATGAAAAATGCAAAGTCATTTTTAAAAATTCAAATAAAATAATTGCATAATATACTGCGATGCTTTTTAAAAGGCACGGTTGTTGCAAAAAAAAAATTATTGCAATTAAAAGATCCACAATAAAAGTGATTAGTATATTAAAGTTATTAATATATAAAATATATAATTTATTACATAAAATAAAAATTATAATTTTTAATTAAAGTTGTAATATTATATAGTATTATAAACAGTAAAAACTTTTATTGCTCTTTGTAAAAAATTTTATCAAATAAGTAATGTTATTAATAAATAGCAAATGTGAAAACTTAAAGTCAGCCTTGTTTAAAGAATTTTTTTGCGGCGCAATAAATGACACTTTTTATGTATATACTCTTGTAACATTAACATTACAAACATATGCTTGTAACGAGTATAAAACCAAATTTTGTATTTATTAGGCAATTTCTTTAACGAATAAACAGATAACAAAAACCTGTGCAAAAGCCAAAAGCTCTTTAGCCAGGAGCTGTTTAGAGGAGCAGATCGCATGGCTTGCCATTTCATTTTATGAGTTTTTTTCCGCTCTTGCACTCATTTACTCATGGGCATATTCTCGCGAATATGCCCATATATATATGCCTATATATATATGGGCATATTCGCGAGAGTGGTGGTCGTAACATTCAACACTTATATATGTATATATGTGTATATATATATATATATATATATATATATATATATATATATAGAGAGAGAGAGAGAGAGAGAGAGAGAGAGAGAGAGAGAGAGAGAGAGAGAGAGAGAGAGAGATAGAGAGAGAGAGAGAGAGAGAGAGCCCATTTGCTATAAAAATATTTTAATAAAATATTTATTAGGTATATTAGTATAAAATATTTTATTATCAAAAACAATTTTTCTTGTTTAAAATATTATAAGATTTTTTATTCGATTCTTAATGCTTAAGATTGTATTTTAGTGATAAGCAGAAAGAAGCAGTAAATAAATTAAATGCATTTATGGAACTTACCAATCAGGTGAGTTATAATATCATATGCAATAGTAAGACTTCTTTTGCAGTTTTAATATACAATTGTAACATTTTGACATATATATCACAGAGTTTATGTAGAATAAACGCGCACACAATGGTATTTTAATAGTATTTTTATAATATGCAAAACCAATTTAGAAGTCATCGATTCTTGTTTTTGTTTAAGTTATAAGAAAAGTATTTTAACTATCAGAACGGCAAAGTTTTAATAATTATTTTTTATTAAAGTATTTATAAAATAGTAATACAATTAAAATTAATCATAGTTAAAATAATTATAGAACATAGTGTAAATATAAATAATATTATTATAATATATAATTAGTTGATATAATTAAGAACTATATTTTCAACTACTGGAAAAAACAAAAATTCGCTATTATAATATGAGAAGATCTTGCCACAGCTGATAGATTTGATTAGATCTCTAACTGTTTTTTATTTAATGAAAAGATCTTTCTACAGCAGAGAGACTTGTTTAGATCCCTATTTGATTTTTTTTTTTAATATTATGTCAATTAAAACTTTCGTTTAACAAAGCAGCAGTTTTTATTATTATCATTATTATTATTGTTATTATTAATATTAATAGTGTATCTATTAGTTTTCATTTTATTTATATTAGTGAGTATATATTCAAATCATGCAACACTTATTTTTCTAAAATTTAAAACTTAAAAAAGGTTATTTTATCCTTGTTTTTATTCAGGTATATTCTACAGATATTTTTGTTTTTTTATAGACTGTTGGGGATGCTATTTCAGACATGCTTTTGGTTGAATCGATTTTACATGAAAAGCAGGTTTCTCTTCTTTTTAAAAATTTCAACCAATTTATTATGATATTTATAAAGTTTATTATTTTCTGATTTTGTATTTTACTTAAAAAATGCATAAACATACATATCATGTTAAATAATAGTGGAGTTGTATTGAATGGGACAACGAGTATCAAGACTTACCAAACAAGCTGGGAAAAGTGCTGGTAAGTTGGGTTTCTTTATGTTTGTCTTTTCTTTGGAATTGTATATATATATAAAAGTACATATACAATACTTTTAGTTGCTATTGACCGATCAAACACAAACTTCAGATGGTTTTTTTATTTTTAATGATTCAGATGAAAATTATTTGTTCTGGATTCCCTAGATTTCAAGAATTTTCAGACAAAAAATATTTTTTAGTTTTCGGACTGCAAATGCTAATTTATCAATAGATTTTATATATTTATGAATGAATTTGGTTTCCAGGAGAGTAAATTACAAGATATCGTTTTAGGCAAAAAAAATTTTGCACATCAGGGCTGAATATATTTATTGTGAGAGTACCATTTAAAAAATTTCATTCCAACATTTACAAGCTGTCACCTTTACCCGCATTTAAATTGGAGATAAAAGACATGAAGAGGTAAAAGACAAAAAAAAAAACATAAAGAGGTAAATAGTAAGTATATAGCCATTTATAAGTATGTCAAATATATATCAGCCAAGTAAACAAGTGGTGTAAAATATTATATCCGCTCAGGTGCCTGTTTGCCAAACCAGCTGTATAGTGTTAAGCTTGTTTGGCATTAAAACACTGAAATTGGAGGTCTTTTTTATTTTGTGCAGGTGGTATTCTACAGTACTATGAAGGCATCCAAATTCACTTGCTAAACAATGTGTAGTTAATCTTGGACGGCTTTTGATCATCTGCTTTAAATGATTTAAATCAAATTTCATTGGTCTTCCAGATCTTGGTTGATCTTAAGATCTTAAATTAACTCCAACTCATAAAACAGACAGTCTCATAAGTGGTCTTTAATCTCAGTATCCTACATAATCTTTAATGTCATCCATTTTCATAAACACAGAAGTTGAAAATTTTTAATTTGCTATTGTAATTCAGGTCGTTTCATTATTATAATTTAATAGGTCGTTTCATGGAAGTCTCTCCAAGCTTCCCAGTTATACTAGGAATATTTAGAAAAATTGTTTATTTTAACCCAATAGTTATGCAGTTCATTATTCATCTTTTAGTCAGTAATATCTATTTGAAGCAAATGAGGCTCTTCAGAAATAGTGAAGACAACAAACCTAGGAGTAGGAAAACTCTGATATGCATCATCCAGTTTAAAAGCTAAATGATTAAAATAAAACAGAAAATTAAAATGATTAAAGTAACGCAGAATTTTTTTATTAATTTTTTTATGATTGATTTTTGTTGTTGAATTGAAACTGTTGCTATTGTAGAGTTTGATTTTTTTCTTGAAGATAATATCATTGTTACAATTGTCAATATAATTGATAATTATTATAACTTATTATAGCTTTATTGTTATTATTATTTTTTTAGATTAATTTACGCATGCTTTTATTTATTATTATTGCTGTTAATTTTTTTGTTTGTTTGTTTATTTTATTTAGGTTTCACTCCAATGGTATATAAATAAAAAATAGTTTTTAACTATGAATGACTACTAACCTAATTTTGTTAAATTATAAAAAAAACTTGTAATTTTTCAATTTTTGGTTGAACAAATGGACAAATGAATAAGTAAAAATAATATCACTATTATAATTTTTATTGTTATAACAACTATGTTGCTGTGCTATATACTATGTACTATACTATACACTGGGTTTGACATATTAGGATGGTTTATTTTTTATAAACAAATAAAGTTAAACAATGATTTTTCAGTATCTTTCATGGATATTTAGGGAGTTTTGCTTGTGCTTTGTTATAATTGCTTGTAAATTTTATTATAGTTGTTTATTAAAACCCAACTCTCTTTTTTTTTTTACTTTTTTTTTTTTTTATTAAAATGAAGAAAAAAAGATTATTAATTATAATTTTTTTTTTTTTTTGAGAAACTCTAAGTTTTGAATTTTTATCCGAATGCATAATTTTTAATATCTTGTGTTTTAGGTAAAAGATCGCTGTATATTAAATGTAAACCATGACGAAACTCGTTTGATTGAGCCAAAAGAACTTCAGCAAAAGATTGATGAAATTGTTAAGTGTTGGCCTAACTGTCGTTCATTTGTTAGGTAATAGTTTAATTCTCACACTGATTTTTTTCATGAAATTTGCATGAATAGAAATTAATGAAAACTTTTTAAAATGGAGTAATGTTGCAGTTGTGAAGTCCTTGGTTTATAGTTAAGAGGTACACAGGTACAGAGTTCCAATATTAACTATAATCTTCAAAAAATATAAATCTTTTTTATATATATTACCAGGAAAAAATATTTCACTGTTAAAACGGTCAACTTAGGCAACCTTCCCTTGTATAAGTTGTGTTAAAATATCAATCAGATCGATTGTTCAATATCTCTCTGTACGCTTCATATTTACTTGCCAATTTATGGGAAAATTTTTCAGTCTTGATTACATTTTGCAGTTTCACAAGCATCATAGTTTATAAGGACAATAAGGTCATTGTAGGATTTTGATTTTAAAGGTTTTTAAAATATATAAGTCTATTAGTTAAATGTAATAAATCTCAAAATATATTTAATAGCATAAATTATTTCAGGCCTTCGGGAACTGAAGATGTTGTTCGAGTTTATGTCGAAGCTCGTACTATGGTAATGATATTTGATAAAGTTTTGTCGCAGGGTATGGTTATATTCGTTTAAAATTTTTTAATTTTAAATGTGTTTTTTTTCTACCAGAATATTACTGAGAGAGTTTGTGGCTTAGTCTGTCAAGCTGTTTACGACATATGTGAAGGTGTTGGAGAGCGTGCTGTGCTTCCTCCACTTCTTCATTAGTTATGCTGTGATATATTTGTGAATATTTACTTTATTTTTACATTTTGTTATAAATTAAAAAAGATTAAAAAAAGACAACTTATATAAAAATAGTTTTAAAAAATTAGTTTTAATATAAACGGTTTTTACATAAAATATCAATTTATTTATATAAAAACTTAATAGAGGTGACGTATGGTGGTTGAGGACAATTTATGTTGAATTTAACTAATCGAATAATTACAACAGTTTTCTTGTTTATGAAATTAATTTATTTATCTTTAGTTCGATTTTTATATTTTTCTTTTTGTTTTTGCCTTTTTTATAAGTATATTTGTTTTGTCATATATATATATATATATATATATATATATATATATATATATATATATATATATATATATATATATATATACATATATACATACATATATATAGGCTTTTATTTATAAATTTCTTAGTTACGTCATTAAAACGATGGGTAACATTTTTTATAAAATCCCTATTCATACTGACAATAAAACAAGCTATATTTAATGTGATATAATAACGATATACTGTGGTATTTTTACGCGTTTTACGTTTTATTATTCTCACTAAATATAAAATCCGAACACTTAGAGACTTCGGTGAAATTTAAAATCTATCAAATTTGGAGTTTTCTTCAAGTGTAAATTAAGTCTTAAGTTACCTACCAAACCAGTTTTAAGTTACCAAATAAAAACTCTCATCGGTTTTTTTTGTGAATAATATAAAAAGTAATTTAGCAAAAAAAAAAAAAAATATTTTTTTTAATATTTCTGATATTTAATGAAACCCTGATATTAAATATTGACTACTTTTGTGCTGTCTAATTACTTTTTGATTTTTATTTATTTTATTTGTTATAAAATTAAAAAAAAATAGTTAAACATTTTTATAAAACTCACTACTATGCTCAGTAAAAAGAATTTTTGAAAGTTAAAAAAATTTTTTAATGCTTGTTGATTTTTTTCAGAATCAGAAACAATCGAAGAAACAAAAAAGTTACCGATAATTTAACATTTAAAAAAGAATTTGAAGTTAAAACCTAAATCTTATGTTATTGATTAACATGATTGAAAAAAAAGTTGTTAACAGATTTAACCCAATTATTTCGGTAGGTCGTTTAAAAATCCTCATAGAACTCCTTCACAGAACTCCTAAAAAGCTTCAAAAAAAATAATTTAAATAACTCCTTCAACGAACCATCCATTTCCATGGATAAAATTTAAATGAATGTAGCTGTTTTGAAGCTTTGATCAATCTTTTTATCAATTAGAATAGTTATTGGAAGAAAAGAACAAAATCGTTGTACAAGGATTTAGAACACTAAAAAATGTGTTTAAAGTATAGCCAAAAAAAATGGTTTATAAGTGGCGCAATAATGTAATTAACTGTTTTCTATAGTTTTTTATTATTCTGATGGTATATTAGAAATTGCTACTACAACACCAAAAAAAAGTAAGAAAAATTAAATTTATTAAAGAACGTTTATCCAAAGTCTCAGATCAAAATAATATATCCATCTTGGGATAGCATTGTACTGTTTCTTTAGAGAATAAAATTTAAACTTGAATTCTAGGGTATTTTTTCCAAGAAAATAAGCTTAGTTTTACTGCAGTTTTTAAGCCTTGCATGACTTATATGACTTCTATGTTTTCCTAGATGATGAGAAGATCAGGCAGTGTAATGGCACTTATGTTTCTTATTTCAATAGAAAAAAAATGTTATGAATACATTTATAAATGTTATGGATATATTTATATATAGTTACGGTAACATTTCAAAGTTTTCAATTTTTTTAGTTTATTTATTCACTTTTGCTTAACTTTGACCGTTGGGTCTGAAATTTTCAGTTCTTGATCATTGATCAAGTACCTATTGAATTCATTTAATATACAAGTTTCTGTTGATGATTTATAGATCTTCATTTTTTGATTTCCATCTTTATAAAATTTCACGACATTTAATTACATATTCAAAAAATTACCTGTTAAATGAATTTTTAAAGTGAGTGTACAAAACATCTATTTATGTGACGATGACTCAAAATACGTTGTTTTGAAAATTAATATGAAAAGGTTGTTTGTTTTTTTGGGGTAGTTTTGTCGCCATTACGGATTTGATGCTAACTAATTTTTTAATAAAACTAATTTTTTTGTAAAAATAATATTGTTTTTTTAATTAAAACTGTTTTAAGTAAGTTGCATAAATTTATAGCAATATTATAGGAAGTTGTTAAATTATTTTTTTAACTTTGTGTTATACAATCTTAAACATTAATATATTTTAAACAGTAATAAATTTGAAAGTAAACTAAAAAAATAGTTTTTTTTCATTGAAACTTTATTACGTTTAAACCTAGTTTTTTTCCTTAAGGAACCATTTTCTGAGAAAACCAGGCAATAGTGCTGTTGGCTTAAAAGTGATATCCTTCAGTCACACTTGTTTTTTTATATAATAATGCTAATAGAGTAAGAAAAAAAAACAATGTTATAAAACAGGTTTTAGCCTTAACTTTCTGACCAATAGTAACCCTTTGGTGGAATGATAGCCCTCATTATAGGGATCACTAAGGTATAAGTATCGAAATTAGATTACAACGTCCTGGCAAGTTATTTGAATTTTCACATTCTATAGATTGCATAAACTTGCGAAATTACGGCTTATTTTGGTTTCTACGGTAGTAAAAATCTCTAATTTACATTAATATAAACAAGGAATACAAAATAGTATAATCTTGAAGCTATACAAGTAACAAACATGAAGTATATTCACAAAAAAACAGTTTTTTTACATGTAACGAATTCTAAAATAATTTAAAAATATTCTAAATAACATTCTTAAATGCCTTCTTAAAATAACTTTTCACAAGCAATCTTTACTATTGAAGTAACAGAGGCAACATTGCAACTTCTTCTGTATTCTTAATAATAATTGGGCCTTTTGTAGCTTTGCCGATGTATCTGAAAGTTGTGATGCATCGCTTCTATTGCCTGTTCTAAGTAAAGCCCAAAAGCTTGGTCATGTATCTCGATGAAATCTTTCACATGGAAAAATACACCATGGACCTTGGGTGTTACATAAGACACTCTGAATGCTTCAATTATTTGTGAGTAGTTTGGATCAAGGTTGCTTCCAAAACAGCCAGACACTAACGCATTGAATTTTCGAAAAGTATCGATGAATAGGATGGCTGCATAGCAAATGTGTTTCTCAGTAATTGATTAAATATTATGCGTAGCAGCATTTTGGATTGATTTCCTGCAAAATGCTCACTATGGTAAAGCTGTTTCTTAATTTGTAAAGCAACAGTCTAAATAGTTGATTGAGGAAAAACATAAAGTAGCGCAGAAAACAGATGATCGAAAACCCCAACTAGGAGCTTCAATTCCATGGAAGGAAGGAACTTCAAAACCAAAGTGTATCCAGATAGTTTAAATATTGGAGAATAAACAACATTTTTGTAGTCATGAACTTTTTTGATATTGGAGCCTGCTGACTTTCAAAAGTCCTCAATTTCCCTTAATTTACAAGTTACTTTGAACCAAGCTCACACCAGGTACAGGGATATTTGAGTGTACTTGAAGCCTAAAAATAATATTTGGAAGTTTTAGATTACAGGACAAGACAAATTCCTGGTCTTTCAAATTAATCAACTCAAATACTTGCGAAACGTTAGTATAATTTTCTTCTTGGAGATGACACAATAATGAGTTGTCGTTGGACACCAGTGTCAATAACAAATTTTGATGTGCAGTTGAGTTTTGCTGGAGAAATGCTAGGTTTGTGATTTAATTTAATAATTCCCAGGCTAACTTTCAGGAGCCCACCTCTTCCGTCGATTCTAACGTTTACAATTTAATGAGGGTAAGAACCTAGCAAACAAAATGACTCAAGGAAAAAATACTTTAAATCATATCTAAAAGAAGTGGACTTCATAATGGATGAGTTTGAGGTATCGCCTAATGAACTTCGGTTTGCTTTTAATATGATGAAACCAAACAAAAGCGCAGGTCTTTGATGGTATAAGCCCTAAAGAAGTTTTTGATATTATGAAATACCCTTAACTTATTGTTTTTAATCTTTAATTTAAAAATGGAATTTTTCCTGACCTCTTAAAATTAGCTAGAGTGGTTCCAATATTTAAATATAGCGATATCTCAAAGTTACCTAACTATAGACCTATTTTAATACTCCCATGTTTTTCTAAAATTCTTGAGCAAATAATGCATAAAAGGCTTTACTACTATCTTACAATTCACAAAGTTCTAAAGAATAATCAGTACGGATTTAGAAAGAGGTACTCGACAGAACATGCAGTAATTTAATTAGTTATTTTAATTTTAATAAGATATTTTAAATGGGTTTGGAAACAACCTATATACTTTTGGAGTGTTTGTTGACCTCTCAAAAGCTTTTGATACTCTGGACCATGATATTCTCCTGTACAAACTTATAAGTTATAAAACTTAGAAGTTTTAAAGTCAAAATAATTATTATAAATGGATTTGTTCCTATCTTAAAAATCGCAAACAATGTGTATCTTATGACAAAACCTACACTAAATTAGAAAACATTACCTGGTGAGCTACATAGGGATAGGGATCTATTCTAGGGCCTTTATTGTTTATTATCTATATCAACGATATTTACTTATCATCTAGTATACTAAACTTCAATCTTTTTGCTGACAACACTTAAGTTTTTTACCACTATGAATTGTGAATTTGATATCCTCAATAAATGGTTTAAAGCCAACAAACTCTCTCTGAACACAACCAAAAGCAAATACACTCTCTTTTCTAAATCTTCTAAATCTGAAAGCTGAACTTTGTGTGAACTCACTTTTCATTTGACCATTGTTTCTCAGTTTTCCAATTGAACAGATCAAACAGTCACAGTGAGAGTCTCGAGTTTCTGGTTGAAGTTTTATAGTTTAAACTTATACAATGATGGCAGTGTGATGTCCACTCCACTTTCCTTTCTTCTCAAACGAGAGTAGCATTTTTCACAAATTCCAAATGGAACTTTGTCATCATTAAAGTTGATTTTCTCTTTCAATATAATCTAACATCTTTCTTTTAGGTTTGATGTTACCCAATGGGCACAGTACGTTTTTAAAACGTTCTTTGGACGTTTTTATTAGGTTTAAATCTTGTAAAAACGTCTAAAAAACGTTTTAAAAACGTTTTAAAAACGTACCGTGCCCACTGGGTAGCCTCGTTAACATTTACTGAAGCAAAGAAAACAGTTTTCCTGCATTTTTGTTGGTTTTTAGCAGTATTTGGCATTTTTTGTAAAATTAGATGAGCACAGTTTAGGTCTCATTGGTAAAGTAAAAACGGCATGCATTTCCGCAAAATTCCAAAGTAAAAAAACTTTTTCAAAAATAATCTTTGCCATAATTAAATACGTTTCTTATCATTTTAAACAGTTTTTACAAAATAATTATAACTTAAGGGTATAAAAATGCAAAATAAGCTGTCGTTTCGAAAGTTTGTGTCATAAATAAAATATGAAAATTCAAATGTAAATAAATTGCCAGGACGTTGTAATCTGATTTCGATACTTGTGTCTATACGCTGGGTTGCCATTCCACCAAAGGAAAAGTTAAGGTCAGGACCTGTTTTATAACACTGTGAGAAGCCTGTAAATTCTTTTTTTGGAATATTTATAGTTCCTGAGTTATGGTCGGTTAAATTTTTGACCTTTTAACATTTGGAAAGTCATTTTTTGGGATTTTAGGATTTTTAAACTAAATTTAAAGACAATGAGACAACTGCATTGTAAGTTTGCTTTTAAATTAGGGAAGTATGAGCATAGGTTTCTAAATAAATGATAAAAAAAAATGGGTAAAAAAAGGTTCCTTAGTCTAAAAATCATAAGCTGAAAGCACATACTTTATAACTTATGGTCTAGTGATTTATTGTTTTTGGAAAGGGTATTTCATTGAAATTTTAATGGTTTAAAAAAATTGAAGGGGTGTTGCTTACTAAAATACTTTTGAGTCATCAAACTATCGAAAAATATTTTAACTAGCGTTCATGAACCAGCATCATGAGTAATATGAAAAGGTCCCAAGATTGAATGTATAGATTTTCTGTTACCCCATTATAATATTCTTTTCCTACAAAAAAAACAACCTGGAGGGTAAAATCTCATTACCGAAATAATGTTATGTCAAAAGATTGCTAAATCTGTTTGTTTTTTATTTTCTTTTTATATATAATTTATCAATTGTAGATATGTAAACACTTTTAATTGAAGAATTATTTTAGGCATTGTTTCTTTATTAACAGCTATTCAGTTTGGTTTATAAACCAAAAATAGAGCATTTAGTTATTTACTTCTGAATTGTTCAGAACTGAGTACCCTATCTTAAACTAAAACAAGTATTGCCCAAGATTTAGTTAAAGATACAACTGATTTCGATTTTGAGTCGTAAAAAAAACATTGCAAAAGGTGGTTTTCAACAATTTGCTAAAATTCATTAATTTAAAAAAACAAACATTTATTTACTAAAACTGTTTATTTAATATTCGTTTATAAATAGACTGCAACCAGATTTAAAAAAAAACAATTTATAGATTATGTAGTCTTTATAAATTATATAAACGATTTATTAAATGGCCCTAGTCGATTTTCAACCAGATAAGTTTTCATAACATTTTAATTACTCAATAAAATGCTTCCAAATTTTACAGACGATAAAACATAGAGTCTAATCTACTATTTTTTTATTTTTTATTTTTACCATCTTTAGTGATGCTTTATTATGCGATTTAATTTTTGGCTGTAAAAATGTATTTTTTGGCTTTAAAAAATGTATTTTTTGGTCGCAAACAAATCACATTAATCTATTTAAATTACAGTCGTTACGTTTTAAAAAACAATATACTTAGTACGTCACATCTGAGATTAAATATGTATAGGGGTGACAAAGTCTAGTTGGTACAGAGATAGATACAGTGTAAACACACTGTATCTACCTCTATACCAACTAGACTTTTAAAACTTCTTATAAAACTTCTAAAACGTTATTACATCACTCTACAGCATTCATGCAATAGTCAAGTTATAAATCATAATGGGAGATAAAAAATTAAATTTAACTATTAAAATATAACACTTTGTGCATATAACTGTCAAAGCTTTATATTGAATTCCTATTATACCTGTATGCTGTTAAAGTCTTTTAATTTTATTTTTATAGCAGAGCACTGGCACTAGCTTTCGCTGGCTTATCAGAAAGTCCCTTCCATTCCAATCAAGATTTGGATTATTTAGCAGTCATTAAATATTTCGCAAAAAATAAGATGAAAAAGACAAAAACTGCGAAAAATTGCGAGAAATACATACAAAAATTACACCAAAAAAAGTCTATGCTGTAAAAGACAAAGTTATTTAAAGAGAACGGGATAAAAAAAAAACAACCCGAAAAATAGTTAAAATCTGTATTAGCGAGCAAAAATCTGTATTAGCCAGAATAGCGAGCAAAAATCAGCATGCATTTTTGGGTTCACGAAGCATAATTAAGTACAGATTCACATGCTGCCGAATACATCTGTGACTTCTGTGCTGATGACTTAGATATTCCAATTGTTTAACACTCTATTTTTTAAATAAAAACTGGCATACTTTTTTAGTAAGTTCTTGGTGAGAAACTTTTTTTGTGATTTCTAGACATGGTTTTTAGACATGTGGCTGTATAATCTCAAGGCTCTTTAAATCTAATATATTCAGTTGAATTGTTTTAAACATTTCTATTAGGTCACTTCTCATTTCTTCCAACGTTGGTAAACCTAATTTTTTTCTCCTTTCTTCATAACAGATGTCTTTCAATGTTTCAACCCTTGTCGATCTACATTGTACACTTTCCTGTCTAATAATATCTTTAATACAATTAGACCTCCATATTGATGCTGCGTTTTCAAGCTGTGACTTTATTTAAATTTATTCGTATAAATGCAAGTTTTAACCAAACACAAGAGTGGTATTAGTGTTAAGTAGCATTTTTGCATCCGAAATCCATTGCATTCAAAATAGAATATGCTTGTTTTGTATATCATATATTGCCACCTTAAGCATTAACTACTTAATGTGCATATCATAAACAAAATATTTACTTAAATATTTTGCTTGTTTATTTAAATAATTAAGGTAAAAATGTGCATTCCTTAAGAGAATGCACATTAGGTGGTAGATGAAAACTACCACTTAGAAGAGATAGAAGTGTGTGTTATGTGGCATGTTTGATATTCTATACAATGTCAAATGCACTTTAGTTACAAAATAAGATTATATTTAAGTTAAGCTAATAGAAACTTAACAATTATGCTAATCTCTAATTAAAATATATGCTTTAAATATATTTATTCTTATTGTCCCCCTTCTTTTTTTGTGTGTCGCTATTTTCTTCTTTAACTTTTTAACAATGCACTATGTGAACCTTTTCTTTTTTATAATAAAGTGTTTAAGCTCATATACAAATATGTTACTTTAAATACTGTATGTAGGAAGTTTGCCTGTCACTAGAATAAAAAGTATAATATAATATATAAAAGTATAAATTCGTAATACTTATTTATTTCAATTAAAAAATCTTAACGTGTTTTTAATGCTCCCCTTTACCTTAAATAAAAATATAGGAGTTTAAACAAGCCTTTGCCTTAAATAAAACGACCTTTACCTTAAATAAACGACCTTTTACCTTAAATAAAAATAGTTTAAACGAGCTTGCGAAATAAAAGGAAAATAACAAAAATAACGTTTTCTAATTTAATAAACAGATCTCGAATTCTGATGTTGAAATGAAACGACAACTGAAATCGAGGCAAACTATGACAAAAATTTATTAAACAGTTGCTAAAAATAGCATTTATTATCAAAAGTTAATAAAAGAAATCGACTGATAGTTTAAAAGATATTTTAAATACTGAAGATTTTTTTTTTCTGAACTTATCTAGAAATACTTGTTTGTAAGAAGGGAATGTTTATATATCGTATAAAGTTACCAAGATAGTTCAAAAATATTAGACAGGTACAAAACAAATGGAAAAAAAGCTTTGAAATTTATTCGACAAGTAAACAACGTTATCGGGAACTAACTATAAAGAAAAAATTCTTAAAAAGTTCTATAATGGTTTCAATTGTTAAAAAAGAAAATGATACGTGTCTACATTACATACGCGTCTACATTATATACGTGTCTACATTATATACGCGTCTACATAATATGATCCTAGATTCTTTTTTAATAAACAATATATGAACTTAAAAGTATTAGCAACTTAAAAAATTTTTTATTGAAGACGACTGAAAAATTAGGTTTACCTATGTGGGTCTCCGATTCAGACTTACAAATATAAGACATAAGACTGTTGATATTAGATATTTACCTTTAAGGGAAATAAGTGATCGCAAAAGGACATTATTCCAAAATATTCATTTCTTTTTAAAAAAAATGTTAAATATTCATTAGATAATAAAAAAACAACAGTTTTACAAAATATATCCAAAAAATGACTAGCAATGCAAAGTAACTTAATTACCTTTAGACATGTTTTATAATTTAAATGTTAAAACCAAAAAATTTTTACAGTGAAATTTATTGAGATGTTATAAAATACAAACTAAATCATTCTGTAAAAAGGAAATGGAGTTGTCATACAAACTAGATTACCATGGCTTGCAGCATCGCTGGATGGTGTGTAATTAATGAAAATTAAATAATAAATTTGGGCTTACAAAAATAATATGTTCTTGGTCAAAGAATAATCATACGCTTAAAGAATTCATACTCGACTAATCTTTTTATGCTATTATGAAAAATAATAATCAGCCATGTAAAAAAACATGTAAATGGATATTACACTCAAACAAAAATTGCTGTTGGCAACCAAGATTTTGTGATTTTATTGTTTATAAATTTAAAGAATGCTTTAGTATTCGAATTCTTTTTGATATAATGCATTCTAAAGATGATGTAAATAAACTTATTTTATATCAAACATCTTTTACCTGCTGCCGCTGAACTTGAGACTCAAGTTCAATAAAAGTAGGTTGTCTAACACATCATTAAAAAGATAAATTCTTTTAGTTTGAAAAAATGTCATAAAGTTTTTTCTGTATTATCTTTAAAGGGTGATTAGAAGTTTAAAGTTTGAATCCTTGATGTAAGAACTTTTAATCAGAAATATATTTGATTTGATTTTGATTCGAAGAAGACAAATAACTGTCAAATTTTAATTACCCTGACAATGCAAATATATATATATATATATATATATATATATATATATATATATATATATATATATATATATTCACACAGATAGTTTGAGTCTTTTAAACCTCAGCCGATGTAAATTGGTTCCAACCTTCTAAAAGTAAAAGAATGTTTAGACGTTCCCTTATGTTTGCTAATTCCTCTTTAATTGTAGTATATCTCTAATCGATGAGTTAACTTTATCTAAAAGATTTAAAAAAAAAAAAATACTATTTCTATCTACTATTTTCTTCATTCGACATTGATCTAGGATATAACCGAGTTTCAAATGTTATAAATAAATCATAAAATGCAATAAATACTCTTATCAATTCTCTGTATGTTACATAATTTTTGTAACTTGAAAGCATGAAGCTCTGAATATTTAAGGATGACGTTATTTAACAAAACTACTAACTGCAGTCGTTAATGCACCTTGTACTTGGATAGGTTTGCTTAAAACAGTAGGCATTATTAATTTGCATTCTAGAAAACTAAATTGGTACTATACCCGGTATAAAATACAAATAATTAATCCAGGACATTATGTCTTGATATTGTTCATTTTGGTAAATTAAAAAACCATTCAATATGATTTAAAATCCAACATGCACAAACCAATTTTTGATTTAAAGAGGAGTAATAACAAACTGGTAAAAAACTGGATCAAGTAAATATAACTTTGATTTTGGACCTTTTTTTACAACGTTGTTCATATTTTAATATTTGACTGAGTATCATGAAGCTTCAAAAACTGGAATTTATCGCCTGGGTCCACCAAAAAAAAAAAAAAAGTCATTGAACCTATCTAATTCTAAACCACTAAAAGGTTTTAACAATTTTGGTTTAGGGGAAATGTTTTTATAAATAAGTTCATTTTTTTTTTTAGTTTCAATCTCATTATTAGTCTTGTTCATTATTTTTAATGTTGTATTTTATTTTAAAGGGAAGTCACTTTCTTTCTAAAGTTGCTTTATTTGCTGTTTTAAAGTTTTACAGTTTTCACAAACAACTTTTTCTTTGCAGCGATTGATATAAAAATCACTAAACCAGTTTTCATTTTAAAGGAAAATTCGTTTTCTAAAGCCACTGTTATTATACTGCAAATCTTCCTCTTTTTTTAATGTTTTCTCTAAATGCAAAAACAGACGGGATCGCATGTTTATGAAGTGCTTGTCAGAATAAGGTTTGATGATAATATAATTTATATAAAAATGAGACTCTCAGACTAAGGTATATTTCATTTTAACATTAAAGTTATTTACTCCTTTTTGTTGTCGAGTGTTGATAGATATATTAATTCACTATTTTAACAATTGAGGGTTGCTTTAAGAAAAGTTAAATAAAAAGTCAATAATCGTTTAATTTTTACGCTTTTCATACCAAGCATTTTTATACATTAGTATACAACAATACTGACCCCTCCACTTTCTAGCAGCCTAAAACATCTTTATTTGCAACTGCATTATTTATATCAAAATAATATACCAAATATTTTTAATTATTTTTTAAATAAAAATTAGTAAGATTAATAACAGTCATCAAAACAGTCAACTTTTTCGTAGCAACAAAAACAAGAGAAGTTTAAAGTTTTTCCTTTTTTAAATTTAATAATTTGTCATGTTTCACCTCTGTAGATGTTAGCTGTGGCATTAAATCATTACACGCACGTATACTGCGTCTAATTGATAAAGTTCATTTTTGATAGTTTCGAGAAAAGTAATATAAAATAATTTAAGGAATAAAATGAGGTTTATGCTCATCAAACAAACAACGTTTGTTCTTTAAACAAAAACAATGTTTTTGGCGTTCAAATGTTGCTCGTTGATTTTGTTTTAAAGTGCACAAGATATAAGATTAAAATATTGCACTGATGTAAACAATAGGTCAGAAAAAGGCATAGTTTTTGGAGTAACTAAGTACTAGTGATCAAAAAACTAACGTTTTGAATATATTAAACATATTAAAAAGAGTTACTGATTCAAAGTTGCACAAAAAGTTAATTTTATTTTCTTAGGTATTAAGTTAAAAAAAGAAAAGATTATAAAAAAACAAACAACATCGTTTGTGTTGTTTGGCAACAAAAAAAGTTGTTTTCCAAAAGTTTAAATTTTAACTTCGCATTAAACTTAAAAGTTTTCAGATTTGTGATATTTATAGGTTTAGATTGTTCAGCTGTGCCCCGAGTTTAACTATGTGCTATTCCTCTTTTAAAAATTTAAGATTTAACTGTGACACTTTCCTCTACTTAAAAAATTATTGTAAAGACTTACGTCATTCGATAAAATGATAAAGTTATACAAAATAACAAGTTATAAAATGTTATTAATTATAAGAAAAAAATTTTAATAAATCAATATAAAATAATTTGATAAAAATAGCTATTAGGAAAACTATTAAAAACAGTTTCGGTAACACGAAGCATGTACGTAGAAAATATAAAAAGCACACTCTTATCGTTACCGTTTTCGTCAATTAGTTCACGGTTTACTTATTAGACATTAATTCATTTCTTTGAGCTGGCTAAAATTTTTAAAAAGATTCGTAGACGCGACAGTTATTTTATATAATAACAGTTAAATAAGCATAATTCAAAAATACAAATGGCAATAATTTTTTGAAATATTTACTTCTTAGAAAATGAAGCCTTTTTGATTATTATAAAAAAATTTAAAAATTAAAAAAAAAATTAATTAATTACTTTAACGTTTTTAATTCTTAAGAATGGTGCGTGTGTTTTTAGAAGGGAGAAAGCGTGATGAATTAAAAAATGGAACGCAAAATAAAAAAGGTTTCGAACAAGAATACGGCGTGTACAAAAACATCAAAAATTTCTAAAAACACGTTTGTATAACAATACCACAACGACGCATTTTTATTTACGCTATGAAACCAGTTCATTCCTTTACTAAAATTTTTTCTTTTATAGACTTAACGTCTGCATAATGTATAATGACTAAATATCAGACATTGAAAAATATTTATATTATCAATAATATTTCTTTAAAAAATTAATATTTAAGAATATTTGCTAAAAAATGAAATAAAAATAAATAAAGAAACAAATTTTCAAATAATAAATTTTTTTTTTTGCACTTTAGCCTTTTAGGTCAAAATTCTTGATACAATCGAATCGTCAAACAAAAAACAAAAAAAAAAAACAAAAAAAAGTGATTCAAACAAACAAAAAAAGTATATAGAAGTTGCGTAACAAAATGTTTCAAAAATGCGCAAAAAAACTTGTTTATAAATATTTTAAAAAACTTTAATTGGTTAAATATACGTTTCAATATGCCTATTTTAATGCACTTTTATTTAACATGCATTACTTTTTTAATTTTTCTAGAGCTTGGACTTCCGTGCAACAAGCTAGAAGTCGAACGTAAGGTGACGCGGGATTGTCTATTTTGCCATTAAAGAATTGAAAAAACTGTTTTCTCTGCGCTGAGTCCAGTTTCTAGAATAAGCAAAAAATACTCACTAAAAAAAGTCATAAAATGCTGGTAATCAAGTCATAAAATACTGGTAATCCACCTTAAAATACTGGGAATTAACAAAAGTTTAACCTGAGCCGTGTAAAAATCTAGCGCAGCAATGTAAAAAATTTCTTTATCTGCTTCTTCCAATCTTCCTTTGTTTAACACAACATATGGGAAACTTCAAAATTTTTTGTTAATGAAAAGTTTTAAAATAATTGACATTTTTATTAAAAATATAATCAATAATTTAAGCTTTATACCCCCAATAAAATAAATCATGCACGCAACATTTCATCAATTCATAATGGTAATGCACATCACCTAATAAATGGTAATATATTTTAACTTTCCCAAAATATCAATTAAATGAAATTAAAATGCCATTACATTAGGATTAAAAAGACAGGAAGTTTGACAATGGTCATCATGCAAAGTGATCTGGATTACATACAAGTAAAGAGATTATACTAAAACTCAATTGCATTATTTGAAGACCTATTATTTTGCAATGCAAAAAGGATACAGAGATTTTAGCCAAGGATTTGAGGAGGCGCAAATAAAGAAACACGTTAAACTCCAAACAGCCATTGCCAAAGGTGTTCTAAATATAATCCGTAGATTTTAAAGTATTGAAGTATTTAGACGAAAAAAAAAAACTATTAAAAATATATCCGCTAGGTTTCAAAGTACTTTGCCTAAAAAAATGTTGTTAAACTAAATATTGTTAATATATAATGTGAATATAAAAACAAAACAAAAAATGTTAATGGCAATATGAATAAAAACTGCTATGTTTTATTGAAATATTGTAACCTTTGAACAAAGCTGGCGATACATAAAAACACCCAATCTCTGACGGTCACCTCATTTCCTTCCCTTTGTAGAATGTCTGACACCTTAAACAAACAAAAACAACTCAATGAAATTTCAAAAATTTTTATGCTTTTACGAATGTTTATTTTAAAAAAATAGTTTTTTACCTTGTAAAATATTTTTGCAATGAGCTCTGGTCTTGGTTGCTGACTAGACAAAAACTCGCTGATGAGTTTGTTCATAACCTCTTGCACTGGAAGAAAATCTAGTAAAATTCTTGGTAGAATGTTTGCTAAAAGAGTGGCTTCACTGATTTGACCCTTCCTAATTCTAAATGATAATTTTTTTTTCAAAGAAAAAAATCGCTGTTTAAAACCTTAGTAAAATAAATACATAAATTTTAAAAATTAATTTTACATATTTTTAAACTTAAAATACATATTTTTAAACTTAATTAAGGCGACTGCAAAACGAATCTAATAAAAATTCACTTTTTAATATTTTAATTTTTTATTATTATTTTAAAAACTCACTTTTTTATGTTAATTTTTTAATATTTTAAAAAAATCATTTTTTAATATTTTAATTTTTTAATATTTTAACTTCATTAAGAAATTATTGTAAATTTTTATTAAGTTTGTTTTAAAAATATCTTTTACACAGGTAAGAAAATAATTAAAAACTGTCATAACCATTTATATATTTTGTGTTAAAGATGTATGTAGCTCAATGCGAAATCTTCAATAAACGGTCTCGTCAAAAGATGCAACAGGTTAAGCTCATGCAAGACAGCAATATTCTCGGTGTCAAAGACCAAGCAAATATAATTGAGCGCAATTAATTACATCAAAAAATGTATGTCGCAATGAACTCGATATTGCGCCAAATTTAATTTCTAAGGCAGGATAATTAAAAAATTTCCAATAGTTAAATCCTAGAATATCACACACCATTAATATTAGAAACATACATAGTTGGACCTAATGATAAAAGAAACTACGGCGAGTTTTTCCAAAGATTTTTGGCTGCGTTATGAAATTCATTTAATAACAAACTTGTCTAAGAATGGAAAATTGCAGCCAAAAAGCAAAATTTACTATGCAGACGGCCATCTAGTTATGTATGACGGTCATGTCATGTAAAAAAACTGTAAAAAAAAAAAAAAATATATATATATATATATATATTAATAATATATATATAAATAACAAAAATATATATATGTATATTAATAATATATATATAAATAAGTAAAAACTAATACTTTAATAAAGTTTTTGTTTGTTTGTTGAATACTATTATCAATTTACAAAACAGATAGATTAATGGTCGATCTGATAAAAAATAATAGCTATTCAACAATTTTTTTCCTTTAACCTTATAATAAAAAACGAGAATAAACTTTTTTTTTAAAACCTTTAATACTTAATGAAAAATGATAACAAATTTTAATTTTTTTAATAAGTAGATGCTATAATAGCGGGTTTTAAATTTTTTTTTTAGAACAGATTCAAAAAAGCAATTATGTTAAAATATTTAAATAAAAATATAAATTTTTAATTTATAATCATTTAATAAGGATTGCGATCATGATTTAAATATTTATAAAGATTGTTCAAACGCTAGTCTATTTTGCTTTAGTTGAGATCTTTAAGGACAAACCTTATTTTATGTTTGGAAACTAAAATCTCCCGAGGGAATTGAAAAACTTATTAAAAAAATAAAATTAATGCATTTCAGTGTTTCGTCGTATTATGTTTTTTTTAGTTAATAAACAACGCTAGTTAAATTTTAGTTGGAAAGTACACGAGTAAAGTGAATTAAAAAAAAAAATTAAAGAAAATAAAAGATTAAAAAAAACACAACAACAACAGAAAAAACAACAGTAAAAGGAGTTCATTTATGATGTCACAGCCACCAAACGCTAATTCTATTTCCATTAAAAGATTACGTTGACACTGGCGGCCCAAACAAGATTAATGCTTATTGCTTTCATGTTAACTATCAACAAATAAATAACATTTTTGAGGTTATATTAAAGTATTGTCTTAGTAGAGTATAAATAGAGATCATTTAATCATGCGCCACAACATCAATGAATTTTATTTGCTATCAAGACCAGAAGCAACAACAAAAAAATAGAATCAATGTGTGTTTAGTAAACTAAAGCTGTTATTGACAAGCGAAACATTTACATTAAACATTGAAATATCAAGAGAAAAAAATATAGCGTTATTAAGTTTATTCCTTTACGCTTTTCATTAGAAATGGACATTGCAAAAAATTGGATAATTATCGACAGAGTTACTTGCACTACGAGCACTGTAACCACTGCACGACCTATAACATCTCACACACAAAGCCCTTTGAATGCAACAAAACGAAAAGCCACGAATGAAGAAGACTGGCCATGCAAACAGAAAACAAAAAAACAAAAAGAAAACGAGGAGTGTATGAATGATTTAACGTTGGAATATAAACCAAGTAGCCCTTTGTATAAAAATTTTGGAAACGGATTGACACTATGTAATAACACAAAAACAAATATATTTAAAAATATAGACGATGTTTTACTTTATATAATGCAAACAAACGAACCAATAAATTTGGATGAAAAAAATGACGTAATATGTGATAAAAATATGGGTGTGGATATATTCAAAGAATTGATTGACGAGCTACATCACATTAAAGAGCTCCCCGATCTTACATTTGATTTATGGGGTTTGTGCAACAGTTAAAATATTTTGCATTCGACTTGTAGAGATGGATCTATTATAAATATATGTTAGTTACAAGTTATATTTGTTACTGATATACATTACTTTGCTGCTTAAATGAAACAAAAACCAAAACCGTTCATGGAAAAAGATACAAGTTAGTAAATTCAAGACCTGAAAAATGAATCGGATTTCAACTGATAATCATCTAAAATAGTTTTTTACAGAATTCTTCTTAAAACAGTCATCTTTTACGTTGTTTTCGAGTACCTCATTAATAGCTAATTATTATATTTCTATTATTTAAACATAAGGACCGGATATTTAAAAAATTTCCGTAGTTTAAGGGCGTTGAACATTTGATTCCCCTTATGATAGCTCACAGCACGAAATATTAGCGTTTTATTTTTCTGCAGCACGATTATTAGAAGAAATTCAGTTGGACACTAACATTAAAATTCCTTTACACTGTATATATTATTAATATTATTTTACTTGTTAATAGCTGTATTTATTTGAAAAGTATAACTATTTTATAATAAATTCAATATTTTTATTTTTATATTATATATACATATTTATATATATATATATATATATATATATATATATATATATATATATATATATTGATATATATATGTGTATATATATATATGTATATATGTATGTGTGTATATATATATATATATATATATATATATATATATATATATATATATATATATATATATATATATATATATATATATATATATCAGTGATGTCATAAAGCCGGAACGTGGTATGAACATATTTTTTTTAATGGTGCTGCCTTAAATATTATTCAATTAAAAAAATAACTACTTAAAGAAAATTAAGAATATATATATATATATATATATATATATATATATATATATATATATATATATATATATATATATATATATATATATATATATATATATATATATATATATATATATATGGGATTGCCGTTTGGTAGTTTTTTCATTTTTGCTTTTTAAATATATTTATATGTGTATATAGAAACCTCGCCAGTAGAACGTTAATTCTTTCCATCATTATTAAACGAGATTCAATAGAGGCATCACCAACGTCAATATTTGTTAACCCAGATGCATATTCTGCATTTTTTCCTAAAATCGAAAAAAAATTAAATAAAATAAAATTGAGTAACTGTTAATTATCGGTAAAAACATTAATATAAACATTAACTACTTCATTGAATAAAATGTAGTTTTATAGATTATCCTGGCTTAATTAAACTTGATTTAGCTTAATTTAATCAAATTAAGTATGCTGTAAAAATATTTATTTCATCATGAATGCGCTATTATTTTTACATCAGTTAATATATAGATCTTAAAAAGATTAAAAATATTTAGTGAACGCTCTAAAAGCTGATATACACTTTCTTTTTGAAAAAGCAACATTTATACAAATATCAACTCAATAAAAGTAATCTTAAAAATTTATAAATAATATATAAAACAAACTTTACCTGTGTACATGCATGCGCATAACAGACTTAATGCAGGGAGACATTTTCCCGTCGTTCCATTTACAATACTATCATAAAATATATTGCATGCAATTATTTGTTAAAAATTGTTTATTATATAAATATGTACTCGGAAAACTTTCACCTCGATCTTTCTTTCTGACAAAACTTGTGAGAAAAAAGGTACTTTACCTGGTTGCATGTAAAGACTGTTATAAGGTAACCATGTAACATGTACAATATTTGCGATTTTGAAAATTTTTGAAATTTGATTTGCCTGAGCAGCTAATCAATATCTTTTGGTGAAAAAAGAACCTTACTATTTTTTTTTTTAGTTTAGATGAGTTCTTGAGGTTCCTCTTTGGATTCTAAATTTTTGATGGGTCCTAATATTGTTTAAATTTTTTTTTTCTAAACTATATCAACTTGATACTTAAAAGAAGCAAAATAATATGCTGATTTTGAAAATAATATTTGTTTTTATTAAAAAATTAAAATTAAAAAAGTAGAGTTGTTTTTCTCATTAAAAACCCCCGTCCTCAACAAAACGGGGGTTTTAAGGTATATTTTTGCAAATATTTTTTTCACTAAAAAAATTTTTTTAATAAAATTATTATTTATGAAACAAGCATTTTTTTCTGCTTTTTTTGAGTCCAAGGTTGATATGGTTTAGAAAAAAAAAATTCAAAAATATTAGGACCTGTCAAGAATTTCAATTCCAAAGAGGACCCTCAAGATCTCATCAAAATCAAAAAATATTTTTTTACTTTTATCTTATAATTAATAGACATTGATTCGTTTCTCAGTAATATTGGTTTTTAAACTCTTTTTTTTTTGCTATGAAAATCGCTCCACCCTAATGTACAAACATTGACAAAGAAAAAGAGAGACACAATAAGGATTTAATACATAAATTAACTGTTTTGGTTAAAGGAAGGTTTGGAATTGGTAACTTGCACGAGTGAGAACTTTTATTTACAATTAGTGCCGCCGGGATGGAATTAACTAGGTGAAGTTCTCCGAGTAGAAAAACAATATACCACTTATAAATTTGAAAATATAGATTGAAATAAAAGTTTAAAAACATACCATTGAGCAGACAATTTAGCAAGCCGTTCAGATTCGGTATTAGTTAAAGAAAACGAAACTGCCAGTCTCTCAAGACCACGAAAAAGTAAGCAGTTGACTTCAGGGGTATTTAAGTCGTCAATTTTACAGAGTTCACCACTCGCACTCTAATAAAAAAAAAACTATTCAATGAGCCTAAAAATACTAAACTAGTACAAAACTAATATGTATTCTAAGGCTGTGTGGGGAACCAGGGAGGCGACTTTTTATATTCTTTTATTAATCGTTACAGCCCTCTCTCATCATTTTAACTTCAAAATACAAATTTTAACGAACAAAGGTGCTGCGTGGTGAGACAATTTAAGCAAGTGAGAATTATGCTGTTGATCAAGAAAACCTAGAAGTGATATGAATCCCGCCAACAAAAAAGTAAATAAAACAAAAGCAACAACTCAGTGTTCGAGACAAGCAAACAACTGATAGTAAAACGAAATAAATAATACGTTAAGTTCACACAAAATGAAGCAAGTCTATATAATTTATCTTCTTCTGTAAAAACAAAACCTATTCGAAAAAGGTTGATCACCTTGATTTTTTGATAAAAAACAAAGTTTAAAAAAAAAAAAAATTATGTGAGAAAATATAGCTTACGTATTAAAAATTAATTTGGAAAGTTTTTGTAAGAATATTTTATTTCATTAAATTTGCAGAGCTAATGTAAAAACATTTTTAAAAATAAATTCTTTAGTTAAAAACTTTTGTAACAATAGTCTTACGATTTGTGATACAATTATTATTTTATAATTTTTTTTAACAAGTCCTACTTTTTCAAACTATAAAGTTTTTTTTATTTTTGGAGACAAAAATTTAAAACTTTCCGGATTCAAATTTTTAAGCCTGTCTAATTAATAAAAAAAGAAAAAAAAAAAAAGAAAAAGCTACGCCAACAAATCAAAAAACTTGAGTCCGGCAAAAAAAAAAAAAAAAAAAACGAATCAAAAAAATAAACTAAAGAATAGAAAACTAAATGAAGATTACGTCAACAATTCGCTAAATTAAATAACAATAAAACAAAATTGTTTTATTGTTAATTTCAAAACAAAACGAACGCCGTATAATTTGTTCTCTCCTGATTCATTGACGTCACAAGTTAATAATGAATCAGGAAAGAACCAAAATAAAAATATTAAATTTTGTAATATATTAGTCTTCTGTTTATTTACCGCCTACTTATTTGCATCTATATTAATCAACAATAACAAATCAGAAAGGCATGGGAAGAATGCTTTTTAAAATATCCTTTAAAATATAATATGAAGCTGACCTCAACAATTTTTAGAATAGGTATTTTTACCCTATTTGAAAACGGAAATCCCTCACGTGATCTTTGTGATGCAATTGTAGTGATTATAACAATACAAAGTAAGCTTATTTATTCCTATAAGTCAATTGTAAACTGAGATAACAGTCATTGCAAATGATAAAACTGCGCATTACACGCATTTTATTAATTCAGCAATTTTAATTCTAGCAAAAGGGATATTTTTTTTACTAACTCTATAAAAATCACGGTCTAGCTATATTATTTCTAAAATATAAAAATAAAATATAAGAAAAAACAACAACTTGGAAAAGCTTTATAAAGATAAACCAATTGTAATTCGTATTTTAAGGATTTCATCAAACAATTAAAAGCCATTCATTCACGCGAGTGAAGACAAAGCAAACAAAACATTATCACCAACAACAAAGAAAAAAATCGTATACTTATTATATTCATCTATACAGTTCAACTGAGAAGATAATCATAAGATTGTGTAACAATATTTAAAAATAATCTTCATTTCGTAACAATATTAAATGTCAAAATGGTTATTAAATTAAACTATATCCTAATTTTAAAGTGTCAAAATATAGTTTACCTCAAACACTAGAGTTGCAAAGTGAGAATCACTGATTTCTGATGAACAGTTTTCTATTAGAAAAAAACATAAACTCCAAAATGTCATAGCAAATCTTTCATTTACCACATAAGTAACTCTAAAATTACAAAAAAAAAGTTGCTATTATAGCAAGAACGCCAAATACATATAAATACATAAAAGATATCAAATACATATAAATACATAAAAGATATCAAATACATATAAATACATAAAAGATATCAAATACATATAAATACATAAAAGATATCAAATACATATAAATACATAAAAGATATCAAATACATATAAATACATAAAATATATCAAATACATATAAATACATAAATGATATCAAAAACGCAACCTCTGAGGAACAATTATATAAAAAATTTATTAAAGCTTGATAAAACATTTTTCTTTTTGTATATTGTTAAACATTTTTTGTATATTGTTAAATATTTTTTCCAGCAGTTCTACTAAAGTATTTTTCGGGCTGTAGAAATTTTTAAAAATTGATTGAAACTCGATAAAACGTTTTTTATCCTTTTTTTTTTTTAAATGTTATTCACCGCCGCTGCGCAAAGAAGTAAGTTGAGCGAGGTACTGCCAGGGAAGTGGTAAGGATTACACTCTGAACTTTTGGCCTGCAAAACGAGCGCTCTACCACTCCACCACAACCGCATTAACAGCAATAATAAATAAACAGCATTTCTAGTTCATTTATAGCAATTTAAAAATTATATAAGAAAAATTATGTAAGTATAGAAAAATAAAAGTGAACAAATAAAATAACTATTTTTATACGGAAGAGAGACTTCGATCTGCGAATTATAATCTTTTAATATTTATTTTAACTAATTACAGAAGAAAAAAATTTATTTTAATCAATTTTAAGAGAAAGACTAATTTGTAACAGCTTTAGTAATTTTTTTTATTTGCAGATATTTAATTTTTCAAATTTACGGCAACTCAGAGAAAATTCACTAACTCTACTTAAAATTTTGTTTTATCATTGACTTTTGAAGTTTACTTAATTTTTTTAAACTACCGGTAAATTCGCAATCCCTACTTAAAATCTCAAGTAGAAATAATAATAATCTAATAATAACCTTATATAAACAATAAACTCATATAAATATATAATAATAACCTTATATAAACAATAAACTCATATAAATATATAATGATAACCTTATATAAACAATACACTCATATAAATATATAATAATAACCTTATATAAACAATAAACATATAAAGTTTTTAGTGGCAGTATCTTGGCTGCCGCGACATAAGTTAGTTTTTAATTTGTTTGGTTTAATCATTGTATAGTTTAATCTCTTATTTAAAATTACTTTGTTCCATTATATAAATAATTTATCTTTATTTTTTTTTTCTAGCTTGCAAAAAATTTTTTTTTGTGATTTATTGCTTTTATTTTACTTTTCAAATTAATTCAAAGTAACGCGAGGTTCTCTAAAGTAACGCGAAGTTCTCTAAAGTAACGCGAGGTTCTCTAAAGTAACGCGAGGTTCTCTAAAGTAACGCGAAGTTCTCTAAAGTAACGCGAGGTTCTCTAAAGTAACGCGAAGTTCTCTAAAGTAACGCGAAGTTCTCTAAAGTAACGCGAAGTTCTCTAAAGTAACGCGAAGTTCTCTAAAGTAACGCGAGGTTCTCTAAAGTAACGCGAAGTTCTATAAAGTAACGCGAAGTTCTCTAAAGTAACGCGAAGTTCTCTAAAGTAACGCGAAGTTCTCTAAAGTAACGCGAGGTTCTCTAAAGTAACGCGAGGTTCTCTAAAGTAACGCGAAGTTCTCTAAAGTAACGCGAAGTTCTCTAAAGTAACGCGAGGTTCTCTAAAGTAACACGAGGTTCTCTAAAGAAACACGAGGTTCTCTGAAGTAACACGAGGTTCTCTGAATTAAATAAAGCGAGTAACGAAGTTAAACTGTTCGTCATTAAATTTTTTAAACTTGCATTTAACTAATACGAAACTAATTTTTTTGTGTGGAAAAAATATTAAAAAAAAAAACGGATAGTTGATGAATTCAAAGTTGGAGATGTCTCTTCTCATTTAAATTTTTCATCGGTCTTGGGTAGAAAAAAAAAATCACCTTTTTTATACTGAACCAAAAAAAAAAAAAGTTTTCGCAAGTTAAAAACTGAATTTAATTTTTTAAGAATCAGAATAATTACTAGATATATTTCACTGGTAACCAAAACGACTGCCAAATTTTATATCGTGTCACTCAAATGAAACCTTTTTTATTCAAGAGTATTTGTTTTGTAACAATAAAAAAGATTTTTTTTAAAATCCGAACAAAGTGCTAAGAGTCATAAATGGGGCAAAAGGTAAAGTTGAGTGAAAAAAAAACAATTTCAAACAGTTTAAAAAAAATTTAAAACATTAAAAATATTTCAAAATATTGACAATATTAATGTACGTATGGTACATAATCCAAAAAAAAAAAATCGAACAGTTTTTATCCTGCTCTAGAACACCATGTAAAGGTTAACACTAAATTAAACTCTTCTTCCAATAAACGTAATTAAAGAGTCGCTTTCGTATTAAGTATACTTTTCTAGACGTTTTAATCTGAACTATAGATCTGAGTTGAGAAAACTAAGTTGAGATGTAAAGGTGTATTAAAAGACTCTTTTCTATCTACCAAAGACAGTTTCGAGACTTCATTCAGAATTCAAACCTACATGGAATAGATTTAAACGTGTAGAAAAGTCTACTAAACATTGAAAACGACTCTGTAGTTACTTTTAATGAAAGAAGAGTTTAATTTAGTGTTAACTTTTACATGCTGCTCTAGAGTAGGATAAAAAACTATTTGATTTTTGTTGGATTATGTACCATATATACATTAATATTGTAAATATTTTTAAATGTTTGTTTTAAATTTTGTTTAAACTATTTGATATTTAATTTATATTTTTTTTTGTAATGGACATCTAAAATGCTTATCGGCTAAGGTCCACTCAATTTTAATCTATGCCCTATGTGACCATTACCATTTTTTTCTAATTCTCTTCTATTTTTATAAAAAAATACTCTTGAATAAAAAACTTTTAGTAACGTGCATCTAAAATGCTTAAATTAAATGCTATGACCCCCTCACAATTTTACTCTTTTTTGTAATAATTTATGATTATTACAACTTTGTTCGGATTTTTCAAAAATTCTTATCTATTGCTACAAGACAAATGCTTTTGAATATAAAATGTTTCATTTGAGTGACACAACATAAAACCAGATGGTGTCTTTAGCCACCAGTGATTTACAAAATAAATAAGTACACATTAGGGGCTGTCTATTAATTATGTCAACAATTTTTTGGTAATTTTTACCTCCTCCTTCCCCTCCCTTCTTAACAACTTGTCAAACTTCCAGAGACCACTAAAAAACTGTGTCAACATTCAATTAACCCACCCCCAATAAAATTAAAATGGATAAAAAAAAATCTTTTTTTTTCTTTTTTTTAAGTAATTAAATTTATTAAAAAAGCACCATTGTTGAAGTCAACTTTTCTTGATCTCCTCCCTCTCTCTTGTAAACATTTGTCAAAAATTTTCAGAGAATATTTTCTTGACATAATTATTAAAGAAGCCCCATATGAGATTAAAAGAACTGCCACACGTTGTTCATTATGAGTTGAAGTTAAATGGAAATCCTTTGCTGCTCACTCCAAAGTATTTTTTTTTTTTTTTGTGAGCAAAAGTTTCTTTTCAAGTGTGTAAACTCTCTGAGATCCCACTATTTCGTTACTTTTGGTGTGTTTTGGTGTGTGTAAAAATCTTGAGCATACCACAATTGCCTCTTTTTTGATCCTATGATCAAGACCTGTAAAAAACTGCTTCATAAAAACTCATTTTAATGAGTAGTAGAGTAACAAAATATTTATTCACATCATTCATATAAAACTCATGTTTAATATTATGAGAGGTCAGCACTTTTTCTGGTAAAGTAGTCTTAACTGCTACACAGAAATTATTGGTAAGACCGACAATACCTTTAAAACCGATACCACCATAAAGTCCATCTTCACCACCACATACAAGCATTAAGTGCTCAGTACTTTTCTAGCCATACATGTTGCAGTTTAACTGTTCCAGTATTATTTTACTCTGCTGTAGCTCGAGATATATAGAATAAGTAATGATAACAAAAAATTATAATTAAAAGAATAGGAAATAAGAAAAAAATATAAAGTATAAATTTCTGTTGTATTCTATACATTTTTATTTTTTAAATGTTTTCATAATTGTATATAATTATATAACATAAACTTAATAAATTGATAATTACTTGAAAATTTAGTTTATGTTATTTAAAATGAGATTTAAAATTTAGTTATGTAAACCTATTGGGAAAATTAAATGCACTAATTGTACAAACTAAAACATATACAAATAAGTTAAGATACATATAACGTATTTATGACACATTTATATGTGTCATAAATACATTATATGTATCTTAACTTGTATTTAAATGTAAATACATTTATAAACAACTTGAATACAGAAAAACTTATCTTATAAAACTAAAAGTTATAAAAGTATGAAAAAATAATAATTACTCAAGCAATGACGCCATCTTTTTTGTGATATAATCTGTAAGAATAGGAGTAAGCAGAACATTAGTTGTTTGAACTTGTGATTCTAGAATATACAGTGATCCAACCATGCAAGAAATCTAAACATTTTTGTATTTTTATCTCAATATATACATATGTACTGTTAACTTTTATATACATACTAACTTTTTTTACATAATTAAAATTAATTCTTTTTATTACAATTAAAAAGAAAACAATTTTGAAGTGACTCTATTTTTTACGTTTTTTGTCTCCCAAAGCGTAGGAGAGTAAAAAATAAAAAAAAAAAAAAAAAAAAAAAAAAAAAACCCTGCATTGTACCTGCTTACCAAGTAAAAGGTACAATGCTGGTACATAACTTGCCCAAATTATCCAAATTAAAATTGTTCAAAACAAATAAAATTTATTTAGATTTTTTTATAGATAACTATCAGAGTTATAATAATTATAGAATTTAGTTTAATTATAATATAAGTGATAATAACAAAAATATCAAAACAGTTGCCATTCATTAAACTTAGTAACATACACATTGCATTGTAAATGATGCTGATACAAAAGCACCAATTTTTTAAAGGTGCTTTTGTATCAGCATCATTTACAGTGAGGTATTTTGGCAAAAAATGATTAGCCAGGAATGTTTTTTTCTGTTTTTTTGTTGTTGGAGTGCTTACTTGAAGTGTTTACTAATACAACTAGTATATAATTTATTGCATACAAAGTGTGATAATATAGTAATAATGTAAAAATGCAATAACCATAATAGTGGTAGAAATGCAAATCATACCTGCAAGGGAACATGAGGGCTTCTGAGACAAAGTTCAATAAGCTTAACTATTCTTTCTGCAGTATTTCCTTCCTATAAAATTCGGTTTTTGTAGTTGAATTTTATATATTCATATATATATATATATATATATATATATATATATATATATATATATATATATATATATATATATATATATATATATATATATATATATAAATAAAGGGTGCGGTAAAAGTTCCCGTACAAAAAAATAAACAGTAAAAACACCAAAAGTTCTTGAACAAGACGAGAAACAAATTACAGTTTAATTTAAAACAAAATAATACTAAAAAATACTAAAAGAATACAAAGGAATACAAAAGAATACTAAAAACACACTATATATTGAAAGAAAACATACAGATACAGATATTGAAAGAAAACATACAGATAATTTTTTTAAATTATACTTCTGTACAGGAACTTTTTCCGCACCCTGTATATATATATATATATATATATATAAATATTTATACATATATTGTGTGTATATATATACACACACACACAATTTAGTATTAAAGTGAGCAAAATATATTATTATTGTTATGCTTTAGTATAAATACAGTACAGCCGTATATCTTACACTTTTGAGGGGGAAATTAAGAGGTCGATTTTTACTGGAACAAATAGCTGCGCAGAATATTATATTTTTAAAAAGCAACTCAAAGCCTAATTTTTATTTTATAGTTCTTCAATTTAAAAGTGGCAGTTGCTTTTTATTATACATTTTTTCAAGATAAAATAGTTATCAAAGAATTGAATACATTTGTGTAATATTTGTTGCAGAACTGTTACAGAAACTATTGAAATCATTATACATTTATATCTTTGTACATTATATTTATCTATAATATATATCTATATTCATGTATACTTTAACACTATGAAAAAAATGTCAAGAAGTATTTCAAAGAAATCAAATAATAGGTACATTTTGTTAAACTGTACAAACAAATGCTATACAAATGACATATTAGCAATTTTGATTTCACTTTTTTCTTTTTAAATACTTTTAAGTTATTATTGGAAATCCTTTGATAGATTTTATTTGCTATTAAAAATACATTAACAAGAACTTTTCTTGAAAACATAGTTTCCCAACTTTCATGATTTTCACAAACAAATTTGCTTTTTGGTGTGTATTTATGTAACAGATATGTTGATGATTTAATTACTGGAATTGATAGAGATGAAATTTCATTATCAATTAAATCCAAAATAGCAAATACACTCCAAACAAATTCTGCAAGCTGTGTGGATGGAGCAAATAGTTCATTAAGTATTGTTGAGAAAGCACGAAGATCTGGCAATATTTTACTCCCAGAAGTTCATATGCTCCTTATTTAAATGATGACATAACAAAATTCTTTCTGAATTTGAAACTTCTCTTAAACTTACAGAAAATCTTCCTCCACTCATTTGACTGTATTGTAAGAAACGCCTCTCAATTGGATCACTTTGTAAACAAGTTGTCATCACATAATCATATTCATCATTCAGGAGTTCCTCAACAACCAGTGTTTGAGAACATAAGGTATTTACAAATGCTGATACAGTTTGAGTTGTGAGGGTGAATGCAGGTGAAAGAGACCACTGATCAATCCAATGATACTTTACCAGCCAGAGCTTGGTAAAATATCATTCTCTTGTCTTCTAATTCAACAACATTGCCAATAATACTAGGTGAAAATCTTTGTTTAGAATTAGCAATTGTCCACCAAGTGTTTCAAAATGGTTAAACAACTTGAAACATCTTTTCGATCTGGATAATAACTTTTTAAAGCTGCAATTGTAGTTTCATATATAATTGCTAATGTTAGTGACACACTTTGTTTATTATTTCCATGATGTAAAACCTCATATGTGAGCTTTAGAGCTTTTCTGTATTAACCTTTTAATCCATTATCATAATGGTAAATCTTGAATAAATCATTCCAACTAATAATCCTGGTGGACAATCAATATTAATATTTACATTATGGTACTTAAAATGGAAAAGCAAATTTTTTTCCATTTAATAAGTTATTTCTAAAGTTTTTGACTAAATGCACACTATCATAAAATAAATGTCTTTTTTCCATGATTCTGTGGGTGAATAATAAACTATTTTGATTCAGACTTGAACATTGTAACTAATGATAAGAATACATTAAAATTAGTGAATGTTTGTCACTATACCACACATAGTGAACCCAGCACCTATTAGATTTTTAAGGTTGTCAGTTATTTTTTGTGATTTTCTAGAGAATGTGACTTCTGGAATTACATCAAAAGAAACAATAAAAGAAATAAATTATTTTAGTCCTATTATCATGAATTATTAAATGATTAGGGCTGATAGGGTCGAGACCGGGTTTGATAAACCATAGGTGGGGCCGGGATTATGGCTGGATCTGCTGAAATCTTGGTAAACCCTATAAATGAAATATTTCATCTTGGATTGAAATTCGCATTATGTTTATAAATATATATGTATATAGTTCTATAGATTGTTGCATTTGGGAGTACAGAAGGAACAAAATGATTCTTATGCCAACAAATACGTCACTTTTAATTACTTTTGACTTTCGTCCAACATTTGCGTGTTGTCAGAAAGTTAAAACCATTAATTTAATTACAAATTAATCATTTTTAAAAAAAAAACGCAAAAACGCAAATTTAATTGACGAGAATGTTTTTAAAAACATTCTAAATGTTTTCAAAACATTCTGAAATTTTTAATAATATAAACAATGTTTTTATTTTTATTTTTTTTAATAAAATGTTTTTATTTTTATTTATTTTTACTGTAAATCTTGCATGGAGTGTTGCTACATCGACTATCTTATAGCCTGACTCGCAATGGAGTGCTGCTACATCGACTATCTTATAGCTTGACTCGCAAGGGAGTGCTGCTATATCGACTGAGGGTTTGGTTGGGGCAGGCAGTCTATCAAGGAATAAATAAAAAAATTCCGGTCTTGCATTTTAATTTTTACATTTTGTCAACAAAATACAGAAAAACTTTCTGACAACCAGTTAGGGGTTATATATATATATATATATATATATATATATATATATATATATATATATATATATATATATATATATATATATATATATATATATTATGTTAGTGTATTCTACAAATAGAGTGCTCAATATTCTTAAAGAACAGAGCAACAATAAATCAGTAAAAACACTTATCTAATTTTTAGTTGTCTTCAACAGCATGTTTCTCCATCAGTAGGTTCGTGCCGTTGAAGATTACTAAAAATTAGATAATTGTTTTTACTAATTTATATATATATATATATATAAATTAGTAAAATATATATATATATATATATATATATATATATATATATATATATATATATATATATATATATATATATATATATATATATATATTATCGAAGGAAAAACAACTTTTTCTATGGTACTTTAAATTTCATGCCTATATGTCAATCGTCAGCCATTAAATACAAAATACTAGCCAAAATATACTTTTTCTTTGTAGTCAGGTTTATTTGACCACACGGTGGCTCAAAAACAATGTTCTTCATCAATAACTGATTGTTCATGGGGCAGATGGATTTGTTGACACAGTTGCACGTTTTTCCCTCAACTTTACCTTGGCTATATAATATCCTGTGATTGTGAGAACTAATGATGGACTAGATGTTGGCATACATGAGTAGCTTATTTAATGGTATTTCGATTAAATATCTTGCATTTGTGGCCAACTGGAAAGTGCAGGTCTACTATGTTCAAAAAATAACTGCTTATTTTTGTTGCAACATTGGCGCTAAAAGGTGGATTGTACCAGATTATGTTTCGCTTGTGATTTTTGAATGGGATCGGCTTTTTATTTGAATGGTAAGCGAATTTACAGATAAACCTGATTTAAATAATGCATCTTGAAAAGGAGTGCTTAAAAACGGATTGTTTAAAAATATTTTCGTTAGAAGAATTGGTTGACAATCTTAGTTCAATAGTTTGAGAAAGACTTTTTGGTATGCTGGAGGATGGTTAGAGTCAACATTTATATAACTGATGGAATTACCAGGCTTGCAGTAAGGTTGGAAAGAACTGTTATTAAGATTTATTGTTAAGTCCAGATAATTAACAATTTTAAAATTACAGCTGATGGATATAAGAAGATCATTATTTTTAAAAATTTTCACAAAGTGCTTTTTAATCTTTTCCATTTGTTGGCCGCTCTGGTTCTTAAACACTGCTAGACCATCATCTCTATACAATACGAATTCATCTTTATTGTAAGACAGCGATAATTGAAACAAAATAAATATTCACAAACTTCTGCGCCATCAAAGGCTCCCATGGTGACATCAAATAAACCTCCACTTTTTTAAATCCAGGCTTCACCATTGTTAAATAACAATGATTTCCTGGCGTGATGTATTAACTTTTTTTCATTTTGTTTTATAATTAAGTATTTTTCAGCAAAGGCTATAGCATTGTTCAGTAAATTTTCATTAATTGAAGGATAAAAATCAGTTATATCTAAAATTAAAAATTTGTATTGATGTTTTTCTTTAATACTTTGAAACCAATCTATAACGTTCTGTAAGTTTAACCATTGATTGATGCAAATCTTTTTTCTAAGATCACTATTTATTTTTGATAGAATAACTAAAGAAATTATTCCTACTTCGTTTTTTGCAGGATTTAATAGCCGAACTGTGGGGTTATTTAAAAAATTATCCTTGTGGTCTTTTAGAGCGATTCATTTCTGTTAAAAACATCATGATTAGTTAAAAGGTGTTTACTTTCAATATTTATTTGATCTTTCAGATTTTGGTCAGCCTTTTTAAATGTAGATGTAACGGCATTCTTAAGGAGGTGGTTATACTCTTCTTTGGAAATTCTGAACATATTGGAGGTTTTGTCGGCTTGAGATAAAGTTTTATGTGATTTGCGCAAAGATTTTATATCGCTAGAAAGCTTTTCTTGACACTTGTTGTTCACTTTACGAAATTTAATATTTTTAACTAGATTAATTAAATCATTTTCAAACATTTCTTTTATATGAGGAGGACATTTTGCCGATTTAATGCCATAGTTTTAGGGTTTGGATGAATTGGTTTTGTCAGAAAGTTTATTAAGAAAGAATAAAGCTTTCTACCTCATTCTTTTTATGAGTGCTTCAGTGTTCTCCAGTTACTGTAATAAGAATTCTTTTTCCGATAGAATAGGAATATTTTAGACTGAGTAATTAAAGTTTATTTTCTCCATTGTGTGGACGACTTGGAGTAGAGTGCTCAACTAATTGGAGTATATATATTGATATTTAAGGCTGTTTTGTATTATAATAATAAAACAAAACTCATAGTTGTAAAAAAGTGCTCCATATTAAAAAGATATTTCAAATTGAGCGATATACATGTATGAAAAGCGATATACATGTATGAGCGATATACATGTAAAAAAGTGCTCAATATTAAAAAGATATTTCAAATAGAGCGATATACATGTATATAAATTAATGAAGAAAAAACAACTTTTTTTTATGGTACTTTAAGTTTTATACAGCAATAATCAGCCATTGAATACAAAATCAAAAACACCTGCTAAAAATTACAAAATACTGTGTAGTGGGATCTTTGTGTCGCTAAAAGACATACTTGATGGCAACCAAAGAAAAAACAAAATATCACCGGTGTCAAAAAAAGATAAAAGGAATTTATTCTTGTGCCTGCATTGTGAAATCTAATTTTGTTTATTTAACAAGTTTTCACCTTTATATGTTAAAATAAGGAATTTTTTGTATGAGCAAAATTTGCAAATTTTTGACAAGGAGACTAGCCTGGTAATTCCATCAGTTATATAAATGCTGAATCTAACCACCCTCCTAGCATACTAAAAAGTCTTCCTCAAACTATCGAACTAAGATTGTCAACTAATTCTTCTAACAAAATTATTTTTAAACAATCCATTCCTCCTTATCAAGATGCATTATTCAAATCAGGTTTACCTTCAAATTTGCTTACCATTCAAATAAAAAACCGATCCCATTCAAAAATCACAAGCAAAACATAATCTGGTACAACCCACCTTTCAGTATCAATGTTGCAACAAAAATAGGTGGTTGTTTTTTGAACATAGTAGACCTGCACTTTCTGGTTGGCCAAAAACTAAGGGGTAAACAGATTCTATCTGTTGACCAGCCTCGCACCCCTTCTTCATCTATTAGGCTGGAGCAGATGTATTTTTAATACATTGTTTCCAGTATAGGATGTTGAATGCGGGATCTTCTTCACTCAATGCATGGGTTTTGCTTGTGTTTCTGTTTTCATGACTAGGCAACTCATTCTATTATCTCCTAATGAGGGTACAGCTCTCAAACTCAGTTTTATGGTTCTGAGGCAGGCTGGTAGTCAGGTTTCCCGAACTCTGTGGTAGCTCTCAGAGAGGCTGATTCCATCAACAGCTGAAAAATATTAAAGTATTAACAGTGCCATGTTGTGCATGGATGGTGTCCCTGTTTGTACTTTTGGTGTTCTTTAGCAAATTTAAAAATAAATAAAGTACCAAAAACTATAAAACACAAAAAACCATCATTATCACCAAATTCTCTAAACTTATCATTCACTAATATTCGTGGTCTTCGAAGTAACTTTCCTTCTGTTGAGTCTTATCTCTTGCAAAGTTCACCAGACCTACTTGCTCTTTGTGAGACTAATTTAAGTTCAGCTGTCTCATCTTGCGATCTTAGTGTTGATGGTTATCTTCCTTTGATTCGTAAAGACTCCAATAGTCACATGCTTGGCATGGGCATTTACATTCATAAGAATTCACCCATTTGTTGTGAAACTAGGTTTGAATCATCAGACTATTCTTTTATGTGCTTTCATTTAGCACCACTTCACTCTATCGCCTTTCTCTTTGTTCTATATCACTCTCCTTCATCTCAAGACGGCACTCTTTTTGATGTTATTTCTGATCATATAGACTAAGCCCTCTCTCTTCATCCATCAGCCTATATTGCTGTTGTTGGTGACTTTAATGCTCATCACACTGAATGGTTTGGCTCTAGTGTCAGTGACTCTGGAGGCATTAAAGCCCACAACTTTTGTCTTTCTCAATCCCTAACTCAAATAGTTAACTTTCCAACTCGCTTTCCAGACAACCCGAATCATTTACCTTCTCGACTCGACTTATGTCTTGTTTCTGACTCTAATCAGTACTCAGTTTCTCCACATTTACCCTTAGGTGCTTCTGATCACAGTTTTTTCTCTCTACAACCAAAATCGTATTCTTCTTCATCACCTGAATCCCCCTAATATCATACCTCTTACAACTACCTCAAAGCTGACTGGAATTTTTTCCGTGATGGCCCTTGAGTAGAAATCTTTCGTATTCCTGTCGACAAATGTGCTTCTTACATAACTTCATGGATTCAGGCTGGCATAGAATCTTTTGTTCCCTCTCGACAATTCCAGGTCAAACCTCACTCTCCTCCATGGTTTTCCTCACATTGTGCTGCTGTGCTTGCCAATCGAAACTGTTACTTCCATATCTATCAGCAAAACAATTCTCCAGAAAACAGTCGCCAGTTTATTACTTCTAGAAACCATTGTAAAAAGGTTTTGTCTAACACCATAGCCTGCTATTCTCAGGTCATGAAATCTTGTATCTCATCTCAAAAATTAGGCTCTTGTGACTTCTGGAGAATCTTTAATAGTATTAATAATAGGGGCAAATCTGTAATTCCACCTCTCTTGTATGGTTCAGACTTTGTCACCTCACCTAAAGACAAAGCAAAATTGTTTGCTAAAAACTTTTCATCAATATCATCTCTTGATTCCAATAGTTGCTTTCTACCTGACATTGCCAACAAACAAGTTGATCTATTGCTTGATATTCGTATCATTCCAGCGTCTGTATCTAAAGCGATTTCCTGCTTAGACTCTTCTATAGCTTGTGGCCTGGACAACATACCTGTAATAGTCTTGCAGAAGTGTTCTCCGGAGCTGTCGTCTATACTCTCAAACCTATTCAACAAGTGCTTATCAGAGTCAAAAAATCTGGAGAGTGATCTGATTCGTCTAACTACCATCCCATTAGTTCTCTTTCTATCATAAGCAAGGTTTTTGAATCTTTAATTAACAAACAATTTCTCACCTTGAATCTAATAATTTACTTTCTGACCATCTGGATTGGATTTCTGACCATCTGGATTCTGATCATCTGACATATGGATTTTGATCTTCTCGTTCTATAGCTGATTTGCTAACAGTAATAACCAATAGGTTTTATCGTGCATTAGATAAAGGTGGAGAGGTTAAGGCCATCGCTCTTGAGATTTCAAAAGCTTTTGATAAAGTTTGGCATGCTAGTCTTCTCCATAAGCTTTCTTCTTATGGTGTATCTGGCAACATCTTTAAAATTATTGAATCCTTCCTTTCCAATCATAGTATAAAAGTTATCCTTGATGGACAGCACTCTTCTTCTTATTTTATAACTTTATGGTTCCTCAAAGTTCTATCTTTGGCCCTATACTCTTTTTTAATTTATATTAACGATATGCTCACATCTAAGGTGGCATTGTTTGCTGATGATACTACCATTTATTCTTGTCATGATAAGAAGCCAACACTCTCTGATTGCTTGGAGGGGACATTTGAGCTTGAAAAGAATCTCACTTCTGCTACAGCATGGGGCTCACAGTGGCTGGTAAACTTCAATACAGATAAAACTCAATTTTTTTCAGCCAAATGTTATTGCAATAATTTAGATCTTCCTACATTTATGAACAGTAATGTACTTGATGAGTCAACACTCTTCATCTTCTAGGATTAACTCTTACTTCTGATTTCTCTTGGAAACCATATATCAAATCCGTTGCAAAATTAACATCTGCTAAGGTTGCATCTCTTTATCAAGCTCGACACTTTCTTACTTTGGATTCTATTCTCTATCTCTATAAATCTCAAATCCGGCCTTGTATGGAATAGTGTTGCCATATCTGGGCCGGATCTTCAAATGATGTCCTTTCCCTTTTGGACAAGGTGCAAAAACTCATTGTAAACATAGTTGGACCTGCTCTTGCAGCCAACTTCCAACCATTTTCATATCGTCGTAATGTTGCTTCTCTTTCTCTTTTCTTCAAATACTATAATGGGCACTGCTCTAAAGAGCTAGTGTCTCTTGTGCCATCTACTAAAATTCATTCTCGTGTTACTTGTCATTCAATTAAGTCTCATCCTTTTTCTGTGACTGTTCCTAAGTGCTCCAAAAACTCTTATTCGTTTAGTTTTTTTCCTCGAATATCAGTTCTTTGGAATTCGCTTCCTTCATCTTGCTTTCTTGATTCATATAATTTGCAATCCTTAAAGTGATCTGTCAATCGTTATCTTGCTCTACAATCTTCATCTTTTCTCTTCCAGTAACTTTGAAATTTAATTAGTGGTTGCTTGCAGCCTTGTTGGAAGCGAAGATGTTTAAAAAAAAAAAAAAAAAATTTGCAAGATATTTAACTGACTATTAAACTAAGCTACTCATGTATGCCAAACATTGAGTCCATCATTAGTTTGCACAATCACAGGATATTATATAGCCAAGGTAAATATGTGGGAAAAACGTGCAACTGTGTCAACAAATCCATCTGCCCCATGAACAATCAGTGCTTAATAAATAAAATCTGAATGGAAAGTACTTGCAAATTGAGTCATCAAACATCACTAAAAGAAAACGTATTTATAACCGACACTTTTCCTCCAGTAAAACAAATTTTTGGCAAGAAATCAGGCTTGCCAATAAAGGATAATTTAATGATTTTATCTCTGAGACATTAGCAAACCAATTGAATAATCATTTCCAAAATGTTTGGAGCAATAAAAAACAACATAACCTCTCGTTTTTCATCAACTGCCAAGCAGACCTACCTATTACCCCCATTTTTACCATTAATAACATTCTGAACCAACTCAACAAATTAAAGACAGGATCATCAGGACCTGATGATCCTGTCTTTCTCTCCCCAATTTTACTCAAATCTGCTCGCTTAGAAATTGCTCCATCACTCTATATCCTATTTAACCACCTCATAGAAAACAGTTACTTCCCTGGTCAATGGAAATCAGCAAACATAACACCAATTCCTAAAATCTGAAACCCGCTATCTTCCAATGACTATCATCCAATTGCTGTTACGCCTGCATTATGCAAATTTTCAAAACGCATTGTCACCAAATTTATTGTCCATCACACCAAGCACTTCTAGGTCTCAAACAAACCATTATATTCAAGTTATAGAGGATTGGAGTCATGCTAAAGATAATAATAAATCAATTTTTGCGATATTCTTTGATTTTGCAAAAGCATTTGATCTTGTTGATCATGAAAAGTTGCTACTACAGTTGGTGAATATTCTACCTAACTGGCTCACATCTTGGATCGCAGCTTACTTATCTAATTGTTGCCAGAGAGTAAAAACAAGTGATCACACCACTGATTGAAAATATATACAAGCAGGAGTACTTCAGGGTAGTGTTCTTGGCCCAATCTTGTTCATTCTCTTTATTTCTGATATATATATATACACAATTTAGTATTAAAGAAATTGACTTGACTACAGGTTTGTGAAAGTTTGGGCATATTATTTTTTCTTTGCATATTATTTTTTAAGACATAAACAAAAATAATTCAAAAATATTTTTTTTATTTCAAAATTATTTTTAGTTTTTATTTTTTTCTAAATTTAAATTATACAAGCAAAACTGCAAAAAACCATTTAGAATTATATTTTTAAAAATTGTTAGCTTTTGCAAAGAAAATTTGTTAAGAAAAATTTATTAAACTAAATTTTTTTTGTTTAAAACGAAAAAATTTTTTTTTTTAAAATTACACTGATAAACAAATAAAATTTTATTGTGCATATCTTGTTAACTAGGTGGTTTTTTAAAACAAATTAAATATGCTGATTTCAAATATGCAAACCATTTTTCACCATCACGTCAAGTTATTTATTTGGGTTCAAGTCAAGTAAAAATATTTGGGTTCAAATCTTTAGTATTTAAGGTAAAGTCCCTAATATTGTCGAAAAAAAAGTTATTCAAAAGTATGTCAACCTGGGTCTCAAAAGAAGCGCATTTTCATAGAGATTTTAGAAAAGATAAATATTTTTACTTGAAATTTATTGACAAAAAAAATTATGTGAAAAAATGCAAAAGACTTTTAAAAAAATTTTAACAAAATGTTTCTCAGCAATAATACAAAAAGTACTTATTTTTATTACAAAGAAATACCATTTTAAAAATCTCTATGAAAATACGCCTCTGACATACTTTTGAATAACTTTTTTTTCGACAATATTAGGGACTTTACCTTAAATACTAAAGATTTGAACCCAAATATCTTTACAACTTGACGTGATGGTGAAAAATGGTTTGCATATTTGAAATCAGCATATTTAATTTGTTTTAAAAAACCACCTAGTTAACAAGATATGCACAATAAAATTTTATTTGTTTATCAGTGTTATCTCATCAACCTACCCTTCTATCGACTATCTTAAACCTGCTGCTGCAAAGAAGTGCCAATACATGACTGAGAGTAAATATATTTTTGTTAGTATATTGCCCTATAAAGGTAGGAAATACCACTAACAATTTGTCATCTAAATATTCTATAGTAGATACATATATATATATATATATATATATATATATATATATATATATATATATATATATATATATATATATATATATATATGTATATATATATATATATATATATATATATATATATATATATATATATATAGGGGAGAGTAGGGCACCATGAAACATTGTAAATGTGGAGACATCTTAAGTGTTGTGACGACCACTTTTATATAGTTAAACAGCTACTACTAGAGCTATGTTTTGAGCCATTTTTTTTCATAGTTTTCACTAGATTTTTATTATATCAATTATATCATGGCCTGTGAGAGGTTGAAATTTGTGTTTTTTTGATGACAATATATATATTTATATATATATATATATATATATATATATATATATATATATATATATATATATATATATATATATATATATATATATATACACTACAGGCCAAAAGTTTCCGGACACTTGATATTTTTTATATAAAAAGCTAAAATCTATCCTGTATCATTAAATTAACCAATAAAATTAATTTATAATACTTAAACTTACTAATTTTAAGTGTTTATGTAAGTTTGAGGTCAGTAATTGGGTATTACTGACCTCAAACTTAAATAAGTAAGTTTTTTTTTTTTATTGTTTATTTTAACTTGATATATAGCGTTACATTACTCTTAAGAGTTTGGTCTTGTTAAAGTTATTTATTTGTTGAAACATGAAGTAAATATTTATAATATAATGATAGCCGACTAAAATGATTAAGAATGTTTAGTTTTGTTTAGTTTTCATTTGGTATTAATGA
>NC_088922.1:44312500-44425000 GCF_038396675.1 Hydra vulgaris
TCATATATGCAACCCTCAGAATTAGAAAAAATGAGGGCTCTTTTAACAGTTTGAAAAATGAGGTCCACCATAAAACATAGAAACAAGGTCGACAATTATTTGCTAACCTCAAACACTTTTAGGTTGACAGTTAGGTTGGCATTGTCGAATGCCGACACATACTTCAAGAGCTGTATATGTAATAGCTGAATCACTTTGAAATAATTCTAATTTACTATTTTAAAACTTTCTAAATTTTAAATAATTTACAAGTTTTGAATGACTTAAAAATATGGTCTAATACAGTGTTTTATAATAATTGGTAATATTTCTATTTGATAGAAAAAAACTAAAAAAACTTGATATTCAGCATAAGCCAATAATTAACAAAATAATAATTAATCATCTATGTATTTGCTTGCTTAATTACTTTGTCTTAAAATAAAATGATAATCTACATGTTTACGATAATCATGTTTACTTCCTCTTTAAATTCAATTCTACTTCTATAAATGACTTAAGTTTATATAAATGATAAATTTTAACTATTTATCTTCATTAATCTTCCATGATTAATTTAATTTTAATAATGATAATAAAACAAGATAATAGCTATGATTTTATAAAAAAAAAATGGAATGAAGTTTTAAGTTACATTATAACAGCCTTCGAATTGATTGTTTCTAAAATAATCATTGTCTATCTTGTTTTTAAATTTATAGTTTCTTGATTTACTGTTTGTGAACTTAGATTATTCCAACTGTTTACAATTCTGTTGGTAAAAAAAGTGTATCTTGGTAAACACAATTTTATGACCTGCTTTGTGATGGAGTGTAGATTTCTTAAATACAGTTGGTTGATATTTAAAGGGTTTATGCAATTGATAGTTTTAAATCTCTTGTGGATTTTATATTGATAGATTAGATCACTCTTTGCTCTTTGTGTTTCAAAAGACATAATTACTAATCTTTTAAGCCTTCATAACTGTAATTTCTTAACTCATTAATAATTTTAGTTGCTCTTCTTTGTATGCTTTTTACAGTTTTAACGCAACCTTTTAAGGTCGGACACCAGACAGGCACTGCATATTCCAAGTGACATCTTACTAATGATAGATACAAGTGTCTTATTACAATTCTGTTATTACTTTTGAACGATTTCCTTATTAATCCTAAAAAATGGTTTGCTTTATTAGTTACAGTTGCAATATGTTTCATCCATTTAAGATATCCATCCATTTTTGATGTTCCATCCATTTAAGGTCTTTTGTGAACAATACACCTAAGTCTTTTTTATTTCAGTAGTTTTCATTTTATGTTTATTTAGTTTGTAGCTATAATTCTGGTTATTTTGACCAAAGTGAATTACATTACATTTTTCCTTGCTGAAAGTCATAGACCATGTTTTAGCCCATTCCCAAATTTTATTAACAGCATTATGTAAAATTAAATGTTTCATTAGAAACAGCAGCTAATACCTTTGTGCCGTCTGCAAACAGTTTGCAATGACATGTAATATTGTTCAACATATCATTAATGTATAGAATAAATAGTATGGGTCCCAGCACCAAGCCTTGAGGTACTCTGCTAAATACCTGTATCCAATTCAATATATAATCTCCTAATAAGACTCTTTGTTTTCTAATGGTCAGAGAAGCACGAATCCATTTTATATTGATTAATGTTAAATTAATCAATATAAAATGGATTTGTGCTTATATAATAAAGTATTTGATAAGGTTTCTGATAACATTAATAAATAATGTTATCAGAAACCTTATCAAATACTTTGGCAAAATTAAAGTAAATAATATCTACCGGTATCCTTAGATTTAGATAGTTTGTAAGAAAATCAATTTCCAACAAGTTAATAGTACAACTTATTGAAGGAACAAATCCATGCTGGTTTGGATTAATTATTTTGTTGCTATTTAAGTAAAATATTAAATCTTTATTTAAACTTTCCATTAACTTACACAAAACCGATGTTAAAGACACATGTTGGTAATTTCCAGGTTCAATTTTGTTTCTGTTTTTAAATAATGAAACAATGTTTGCCAATAGCCATTCATTTGGCAAAGTAGAGGAAATAAACGATTTGATAAACAACATAGAGAGGGGTGCTGAAATAATTGAGGCCAAATTTTTCAATACTGCTGGATTAATGGAATCATGACCCATAGATTTATTATGATTTAATGATGCAACTTTTTTCTGAACATTTTATAAGAGAATACTGTATACAGATCAAAAATTTGTTTAGAGTTTGTCCTTTCATTCAAACTATAATTTTTTGAACTATCATCCTCAACAAACGATTTAGGGAATTTGTTGCTTAATATTTCGCACATCTGTCTTCAAATGGAGGTTAATTTGTTTTTATTATCTTTTAATAGTTTTACAGAATCTTGTGGCTTATATTTGTCGTTTACATAAGAATAGAATGATTTGGGTTTATTTTTGAAATTGGATTCTTTATTCTTTTTTCAAACTCCATCATCTTTTTAATTTCTTTTGACGTAAGTTTTTGTAAATTTTTATAATCATGGAGAATCTCAATTTATTCCCACTGGCTATATATTTTTGCCATTGAATTTTTTACTTTCACCAATTGTTTGACTTTGCTATTAAACCATGGTTCATGAATACGCCCTACTACTTTTCTTTTCTTAATAAATTTCGAACAACCATCATATTTTTGAGAAGACTTTAATACATTTGGTAATTTCACATTTTAAAAACAAGCTACTCCATCTCTTTTTGAATAATTATATTTTGTTTTATTAAAAACTCTTACATATTTATTAATATCCTAATACCACTATAATATAAGATAACCTTGCTTTGTTTTGCCTAAATGAGGTTTCTTATTTATACCTCAAATTTTAGTTTTGTTATTTGTAATAAGTAAATCTGGAATGTTTGTTTCATTTTCAGAGCGTTATAAATAATTTGCATTATAAATAATTTGATAAAATTTACAATTCATGATTACATCAGAATTAGGTGGTCTACAAATGCACCCAATTAAAATTTTAACTGCATCAATTTTTAAACAGCACCAAATTTGTTCAATTTATGTATCACTTAATAAGAAGTTGTCTATTATATTACTTCTGATGCAAATAGCCACTCCACCTCCTACTTTTTCTGTCTTTTCTATTTGGTAGTTATCTACTGTAGCTGATACCACAGTGAATAAAAAAGTAATAAAATTGTGTTAATTGCTTTTTGTTTAAAATACCTCTTATAGATTTGTATAGAATTCCAATGTATTTTGCAACTTTATCAGAAATATTATTGATGTGTGATTTCCAAGACAGATTTTCTTCAATAAAAACTCCTAAAAATTTTGTCACTTTTGCTCTTTTTAGAATAACATTGTCTTTAAAAAGATCAGGCATATTTACAGGCAGTATCTGTTTTTTATAGTTTGGATGGAAAAGTATCCAAACTATAAAAAAGTTTTTTCAATATTTAAAGATAGCCTATTTTTTTGAACCAAAATTAAATTTTTTTAAGTTCTCTGTTCATATTATTAAAAAGTATGTTTATCATTCTATTAATTTTCTTGTTTTCTATTGTTTTGTAATTTATGCTAATTACTTATTAACTGCGTCTATTCTATAAACTTATTTAACAAATGCCAACAATATAAGATAATGTAAGATATACAGTAATATAAGAGATAAAAATCTTACTTCAGTTGATATATTTTCAAGCATAGGTGGTGAGCTAAGTACACCTAAAAGTGCAGCCCAAGTTTCTTCAAACTGCATTCTAGAACTCCAACCTAAAAATATATATTAAAACCTGATAAGAAAAAAAAAAATGTTATTATAAAAAAAATAATTTATTTTTTTAATAATTGTACTATATATTCCATTCAATACATACAACAGTTCGAATATTGCATATAATACACATAATAAGATAAAATTATAGTTATAAATATTGAAAATTATTAATTAAAAAATTACAATCTTTATATTTTGGAAAGGAAAAAAGTAAAAGGGAAAAGAAAATATTTATAAACTAAACGAAAAATAAAATCAACAAAAAAGTAGAATAAATAAATGTTTTAAAAGAAGAAAAGAAAAAGAAATATCTGAAAGAAATTAAGTAAAAAAGTAATGAAAATAGAAGTGAAAAAAAAAACGTTAATGAATGAAATATATAAAAAGAATGGCAAAGAAAGAAAAAAAACTATTTAAACATCGGAACCTCGATCGGCAAATGAAGATTTTTTATTATTTTTTCATATATTTCTTTAGTTTTCTTTCATATATTTCTTAGGATTATTAATTTTATTATTTATTTATTTTTCTTCAGTTTTTTAGCGTATATAGTTTTACTATTTTTTGTTAGTCATTTATTTATTTTTTTTAGTTATTATTTATTTTTAGTTATATATAAATTTTTATACAGTTATATACAATTTGTTTTTATTTTCATTTTAGCCATTTATTATATATGTCTTATTCTACCGTGTATTATTATTATCTTTTTTAATCCTTAGTTGTTTTTTTTTGCCAAAGGTAACTTTTTGTTTTGTTTGTAATGTTTGTTGTAACTTTTGTTTTGTTTTGATTTTGTCAGTGTTTTTCTGTTTATATTGTATTTATTTATTTCGTTATAACATTTGCAAATATTTTGATTATTATATTAAAACAACTATGATTATATTAATATATTTACTAAATCTTTATAATTTTTTTAGCAATAGTCATTTTTATGTCATCGTTACATTACTAAGATTAATTGTATATAAATAAACTATTTTTTGAAGGTATTTACTTGAGATTAGTATTTCAATATTATTTGTAAATAGCCGTGAAAATTTATTTTCAGAATATATATGATTGATTATTACCTATATAATTTACTCTAAAAACAAATTCTTTTAAAACATCTTTTTCTTTCAATATTTCTACTGGAAGAGGGGGAAGCTCTGTTTTTAAATCCCCTTCTAAACTAGGTTTCCATCCAAATTTCCAAACAATAGGAGGAATACGTGCATAACTATTAACAATAGGAATCCTAGCTAAACCAGTTATTGTTACAATTAAATGCTTAGAAAAAAAGGATGGTAAAGTTGATTTTTCCAATAAAAGGACATCTTTTATACTTTCTACCAACTCTGATACCTTTTTAGCTGCATCATATAACACTAAACAAAAAAAAACAGTTTATCAGATAACACTAAACAAAAAAATATAGTTTATCAGATAACAATAAATAACAAAAAACAGTTTTTATCAGATAAAAATAAACAATGAAAGTTTGTTAGACTAATTGTTCTATATCAAGTATGATGTAATGAAAAACATTTTACCATGATAATAGCACAGCGAAGTAAATATGAAAAAAGCAACAAAGTTGTTAAAAAAAAAAAAAAAAGGAAGGAGGGATGGCGTATACAAACAAATATAACAAAACAATAAAAGATAAAGTTAACACACATGAAAAACTTGATTAACTTAAAATAATTTGAATTTGTTTATTAAAATTTTATGAAAGCAACTCCTATATTATTGCTAACCTGAGTTCTATGATGAAAAATTTATAAAAGCAATTCCAATATTATTGCTAACCTGAGTTCAATGGTAATAAGTTTCCATTCATCATTTCGGGAAGTTTTACAAGATCTTTTCCAGGTCTTAAAATTACTTAAAAAATATATAAATATTACTTAAAAAATTTAATATAAAATTCATTTAAAAAATATATAAATATATATAATAAAAAAAAAAACTTATTTCAAGTGAATACATTTTTAACAAAAATTATCTACATTATATTAACTCAAATGTTTTCAAATTGAAAAAAAACTTCTAATATAAAGCAGTCATAAAATATTTGTCTGCACAAATATAAAAACTTTTTTGAATCTAAAAAAACATCTTTAACCTGCGGTACATTTAAAAGCTCATTCCCCACCATGTCTCTGGGAGTAGCACACTCAACTTGTTTCTCTGTGTAGTGGCCTTGTTATATATATGTATGTATGTGTATGTATGTGTATATATATATATATAAAATATATATAAAATATATATTTATATATACATATATAATATATATATATATATATATATATATATATATATATATATATATATATATATATATATATATATATATATATATATATATATATATATATATATATATATATAAATATAAATATATATATATATATATATATTATATATATATATATATATATATATATATATATATATATATATATATATATATATATATATATATATATATATATATATATATATATATATATATATATATACATACAGTATTGGACAAAACATTTGCAACCAACATTGAACAATGCTAAAAAGTGTTCCTAATTTTACATGTCTTAAAAATGAAACGAACTATACTACCACAGCAAACAGAGTCTGGAGTCATAGCATACCATGACATGAGCAATCAGCTGACAGGTGACAGCACACAGGCAGAATTTCGTTGAGAAGTGCCATTTTGCAGCGGACAAAACAAGTGCAACTTTTTTGGCTTGTTTCATTTTCTTAAGTCTGGTCCGTGTCAACGTCACGGAAGTTTTTTACTAATTAAAGGAAGTATCCAGAAGTTTCCAGAAGCATGCAAAAGCTTCCAGAAGTTTCCAGAAGAAGCATCTGGAAGCATCCAGTAGCATCCAGAAATATCCAGAAACATTCAGAAGCATCTAGACGCATCCAGAAGCTTCTAGAAGCATCGAAAAGAAGCATCTAGAATCTTCCAGAACAGGTTCACACAGGTTCATTTTACTATATAAGAGACATGTAAATCGACATGTAATTCAGTCAGTATATGGAAGTCAATCAGTCAGTATTATCAAGACAGTTTATCGAAGTGAGTTTTATCAAAGCCTTTTATCGAAGAACATCAATACAAGAAGTGAAATACAACAAGTGTTTCATTACATCAATCCAGTCCACATCCAACCAAGTTGTTGTGTTCCACAGAACATTATTGTATCATCACAAGGTAAATGTAACACGGTAAGCCTTGAAAACCGTGATTATTTATTTTTATTATTCTTATGACTTTAAGTGCAAAATTAGCTCCCGAGAGTGGATTGAAACTAAGAAAGAAAATTATTGGCGATTACGTAAGTGGAATGTCACAAAAAAGTATTTGTGATAAATATCGCGTGAAATGGACCATATCAAGACTATGTTCCAAATAACGTTCTACAGAGAAGTTGGCAGCAGATAACAAAGGTGGAAGACCGCGTTCCACCACTTCTAAAGAGGATTCTATGATCGTCAGATCCGTCAAGAAGGATCCCTGGATATCATCAGTCGAGATACAAAAGCAATTAGAGCTGCCTGTATCGGACTGAACAATCAGACGACGTGCTGTTGAAGCCGGATTGTTTTCTTGACGCCCTGCAAAGAAACCACTGATTTCACTAAAAAACCAGAAGAAAAGACTCCTGTTTGCTACATCTCATATTGACTGGAATGTGCAGAAACTGTCCTGTTCAGTGATGAATCGAAGTTCAACATCATTAGGAGCAATGGCATTTGCCGTGTACGTCGACCGGCCGGAAAACGCCTCAATTTACGTTACTGCCATAAGACCGTGAAGCATGGTGGAGGCAATGTAATGGTCTGGGGGTGTTTTTCTGCTAACGGTCTAGGTCCAATACATCAAAATGATGGAATAATGGACCGTTTCATGTATAAAAAATCCTGAAAGATGTTATGTTGCCTCATGCTGAATGGAATATGCCAATAAAATGGGTTTTTCAGCAAGACAACGATCCGAAACACATTGCAATTGTAGTCAAGCAGTGGTTTCAAGACAACCACCTGTCGGTGATGGATTGGCCGCCTCAATTTCCGGATCTCAACCCTATCGAGAACCTGTGGGAGATCGTCAACTGCAGAATTAATCGTGAAGGTGTTCGTAATAAGGATCAACTGTTTGAACAAATCCAAAAGGCCTGGGCAGCGATTCCACAAAGTTTCATTGATCACCTGATCGAATCTATGCATCGAAGATGCAAGGCTGTGATCGACAACAAAGGATTCGCCACGAAATATTGATAGCGAAATACAGCTTGGTCTACATTTTGTCGAGTTGCACTTGTTTTGTCCAAAAGGAAATCAACTTTTTTTAATACTTTTGATTAATTTATTAATTTTCGTGTACAAATAATGAACTTTGTGATGAATAAAACTTGAAGAACTTTGTCTCTAAACAGTTACATAGTTATTTCTCTAAATTGAAAAAATGCAGCACTTTTATATAAAGAAACTAAATTAGCATTATTTGGTTGCACTCAATTTGTCCAATACTGTATTTATATATAATATATATATATATATATATATATATATATATATATATATATATATATATATATATATATATATATATATATATATATATATATATATATATGTGTGTGTGTGTGTGTAGGGGTACAATCATCAATTTCTATAAAAATATATACAATATAAATTTCCAATTTATATAAATGTATATTAATGGTCTGTACATTTTACAATTTTTCTGTTCTAAAAATAAGTTTAATCTGATTCTGAACCATGTTATTACATAAAACAAAACATTTTTCATTAATTTTACTAATTATAGTTAACTTGTTCAGCCATTATGAAAAGTAAAAAAACTTACAGTATTTAACAAGAAGATGAATTCTGCATATTGATTGAGAAATTATTAAAGCATAAACCTGCTGATTCAATGCTTCAAAAAATTCTTGACAGTTTAAAACCTGTAAAAAATAAATACCGCTTGAAAAAATAAAGTATCGAAAAAAAATAAAAGTCATACACTAAGTAGTTTAAAATCTAAAAATTTCAAAAAGAAATGTTTTAAAAGTAAAATTAAATGTTATTTATATATATGATTTTTAATTTCTAAAATTTTCTAAAATTTTATTTTCTAATATATATATATATATATATATATATATATATATATATATATATATATATATATATATATATATATATATATATATATATATACATATATATGTATATATATATATTTATATATATATATATATGTATACATACATACATACGTACATACATATATATATATATATATATATACATATATATATATATATATATATATATATATATACATATATATGTATATATATATACAGCAGTGGCCAAAAAAAAATCCATCTTGCAACTGCCATAAATCAATGCTAGGAATAAGCGAGTTTTCCAAAATTTCGATGTACCTTTCTTTGTTGAGTCTACCATCGAATAAATGAAAAACGCCAACTCCACAGGCACTCATACAGGCCCAAATGCCTATTGAACCACTGCCTTGTTTTGTTTGTTTCAAAACGCATGACTCATCGAACCGTTCGCTTGGAAGTCTACGCAACATTACGCGACCTTTTCTGTGTCTACCTCAACGTTCATTTCATCACTAAAGACCACACAGCTCCACTGATCTGTTGACCAATTTTTATGTAGTTTGCACCACTCTTTCCTGGCAAATTTTTTTTTTTATTTAAGCGTGGTTTTTTTGCAGCAGCATGCCATAAATAATTTAAATTGTGGAGGACCCTTCGCACAGTTCTAGGGCTTGCTTTCAGACCATTTGACAGTGTCCATTTCGTAGACAAGTCTGTAGATGATGCTTGTCTGTTTTCTTTCATTAATCTCACTAACGAGCGAACATCACGGTCATTTGAAATTTTATTGCGTCCAGTCCTATGATGATCATTAATTGACCGGGTCTCTTTGTATCTTTGAATTATGTTAATAATGCAAGAGTGAGACCTTCCGAGCTTTTGTGCTATTTGTCTGAGGCTATAGCCTTCTTCTTTTAATACAAGAGCTGCGTATCTGTCTTTTTCTTCGATCTTTACACGCATTTTTGCAATATTTTTATATCCTTATTGCAATTCAAAAAATAAATGTTTATTTGATATTGAAACTCAGGTTTTGACATTTTATTTTATAGCCAACGTAATAAGCAATTAAGACAGTTGAAAAAAATAATGAATTATTATTTTTATTAAGTGCAAATTAAAGATTTGAAAGTGGTGGTTAAATTTTGTCCAATTTATTTAAAGAAGATTTATAAGTACTCATCAGTTTTTTAATAAGTTAAACGCTATTTAATTAGAACTAGATTAAAAAAATTATACCACTTTAATCCGTATGTTTTAATTAACAAGATGTTAAAAAAAAAAATTTAATATGTAAATTAGAATCTTCTTAATTTTAATTTAAAGAAACCAACTAAAAAATGAGTGGTCTTTAATTTTTGGCCACCGCTGTAAATGTATATATATATATATATACATATATATATATATATATATATATATATATATATATATATATATATATATATTAAAAACAAGCTCGGAATTATTTTGTAAATTATGAATCAATTACTCATAGTTTTAATTATGAATTTGTAAATAATTAGACAAAAAATTATGAAAAAACATCAAAAAAACTTCTATCATTGCACAGTGCAAGATGGAACTCTAAACTATCATGTTTTTGTTTCCTACTTTCTTATACCAATAAGGAGCTGTGAAATCAAAACCACAGCAACCTTTTTTGCACATCGTGACAAAAACGTGAGTTCAGGAAACATTTATATAATAAATTATATGACTATATAATAGATGCATTGACTGAATACCAATGTAATAATTAAATATTTAGATTCTCAGATTATAGTAGCATGGCTATGTCCATCAAAAAATATCATACCTTTAATATATATATATATATATATATATATATATATATATATATATATATATATATATATATATATATATATATATATATATATATATATTTATATATATATATATATACATATACATACATACATATATATATATATATATATATATATATCAGTAGAAAATCACTTAATAAAAGTTTTTCATTTAAAACTGTGTTTCATCAATAAAGATTCACAGCATTTCTGATGAGCCTTTACTGATGAAACACAGTGTTAAATGAAAAATTTTTGTTTAGTGATTTTTTAATAATTTGTAATTCCTCTGTTTTTTTATGAACATTGAGCACTCTATTTTTGTAAAATACATTTTAAATATATATATATATACATATATATATATATATATATATATATATATATATATATATATATATATATATATATATATATATACACATATATACATATATATATAGAACCCTTAGATGTTGTCCGAAAGTTTTTTCCATATTTTGTTGACAAAAAGTAAAAATTAAAATTCAAGACCGGAATTTTTTTTTTTTAATAATGATAGACTGCCTGCCCCAACCAAACCCTCAGTCGATGTAGCAGCACTCCCTTGCGGGTCAGGCTATTTGTCAGTCGATGTAGCAGCACTCCCTTGCGAGTCAGGCTATTTGTCAGTCGATGTAGCAGCACTCCCTTGCGAGTCAGGCTATTTGTCAGTCGATGTAGCAGCACTCCCTTGCGAGTCAGGCTATAAGATAGTCGATGTAGCAACACTCCGCGCATGATTTACAGTAAAAAAAATGAAAATAAAAATATTTTAATAAAAAAAATAAAAATAAAAACATTTTATTAAAAAAAATAAAAATAAAAACATTGTTTATATTGTTAAAAACATTCAGAATGTTTTAAAAACATTCAGAATGTTTTTAAAAACATTCCGGTCAATTAAATTTGCGTTTTTGTGGTTTTTTTAAAAAACGATTAATTTGTAATTAAATTAATGGTTTTTACTTTCGTCCAACACGGAAATGTTGGACGAAAGTTAAAGTAATTAAAAGTGACGTATATGTTGGCGTAAGAATCACTTTTTTCCTTCCGCTCTTCCCAAAGCCAACAAACTATAGATCTATATATATATATATATATATATATATATATATATATATATATATATATATATATATATATATATATATATATATATATATATATATATATATATATATATGTATATATATATATATATATATATATATATATATATATATATATATATATATATATATATATATATATATAAGCATCTTCACTTCCAACAAGGCTGCAAGCAACCACTATTAGAGTTGAAAGTTACTGGAAGGGAAAAGATGTAGTTTATAAAGCAAGATACGATTAACAGATAACTTAAAAGATTGCAATCAATCAGGGAAACAAGATGAAAAAGGCAAATTCAGAAAAACTGATGTTGAAGAAAAAAACTAGACAAATAAGAATTTTTGAAGAATTAAGAAACAGTTGTAGTAAAAGAATGAGACTTAATTGAATGATGACTAACACGAGAATGAACTTTAGTAGATTGCACAAGAGACGCTAAATTTTTAGAGCAGCACTTATTATAGTATTTATAAAAAAAGGAAAGAGAAGCAAAATTACGAAGATGCAACAAAGGTTGAAGGTTGGCTGCAAAAGCAAATCCGACTATATAAACAATGCATTTCTGCAACTTGTCTAAAAGAGAAAGGGCATCATTCATTAAATAGAGCTTAGAAAGTGTAGACAACAGTTCTGGAGAACTTTATGCAAGACTATAACAGATATGTTGTCCGGAACACAAGCTGTAGAAGCCAGGAAATCTCTTTAGATACAGAAGCTGGAGTATTACGAATGTCAATCAACTTGTTTGTCAGCTATATCGGATAGAATATAATTAGTGGGGATGTAGTTAATCAAAAGAAGAAGAAGAGAAGAATGTAGGATGTAATTAATCAAGAGAAGAGATTGATGAAAAATTCTTAGCAAACAATTCAACTTTTTCTATAGATGAGGTAACAAAATTGAAATCGTGCAACACAGGAGAAATAACAGATTTGCCCTTATTATAGACACTGTTAAAAGTTCTCTAGAAGTCTCTTGAGCCTAATTTTTGATATGAAATACGAGTTTTTGTGACCTGAGAATAGCGAGCTTAGGTGTTAGACAAAACCTTTTTACAATGGTTTCTAGCAATAGTAAACAGAGGTCTATTTTCTAAAGAATTGTTTTGGCGATAGATATGAAAGTTATGTAAGAAGCATGTTTGTCAGCTCAAGAAGAAAGACAAAAACTTCTAGACAATTTCTACCCAAGTGCCATCACAAAAAAAATCACGAAAAGAGTCACAGTTAGCTTTAAGATAGCTGTAAGAGGTACGATGATAGGGGGATTTTAGAGAGATCAAACTGTGATCAGAAGCACCTAAGAGTAAATGTGGAGAAACTGAGCAATGACTAGGATCAGAAACAAGACATAAATCGAGTAGACGATTCGGAATGTCTGGAAAGTGAGTTGGAAAGTTGACAACTTGTGTTAGAGATTGAGAGAGACAAAAGTTGTGGGCCTTAACACCGACAGAGTCACTGACACAAGAACAATGCCATTCAATGTGATAAGGATTAAATTCAACAACAACAAGGATATTGGCTGAAGGATAAAGAGAAAGGGCTTGGTTAATTTGATCAGAAATAACATCAAAAAGAGTGATGTCTTGAGCTGAAGGAGAGCGATATAGAACAAAGAGAAAGGTGATAGCGATAAATAGTGCTAAACAAAAGGATATCAAAAAATAGTCTGTGGATTCAAACCTAGTTTCCAGACAAATGAGTGAATTTTTATGAATGTAAAGCCCAAGCCAACCATGTGACTATTGGAGTCTTTACATATTAAAGGAAGATAACCATCAACACTAATATCACAAGATAAGACAGCTGAACTCAATTTAGTCTCACAAAGAGCAAGTAGGTCTGATGAACTTTGCAAGAGATAAGACTCAACAGAAGAAAAGTTACTTCAAAGACCACAAATATTAGTGAATGATAGATGGTTTTTTGAGTTTTATAGCCTTTGATACTTTAGCCATTTTTTAAATTGGTAAAAGAACTTGACTCAAAGCACAGATAACACTCAGTACACAATCTAACAGACCAATATATATATATATATATATATATATATATATATATATATATATATATATATATATATATATATATATATATATATATTTATATATATATATATATTTATATATATATATATATATATATATATATATATATATATTTATATATATATATATATATATATATATTTATATATATATATATATATATATATATATATACACATACATATATATATTTCATGCTTAGACTAATCTACAGCTTGTGGTTCGGATAATATATGTGTTATAGTCTTGCAGAAGAGTTCTCCAGAGCTATCCAATACTTTCAAAACTATTTAACAAGTGCTTATCAAAGTCTTGTTTTCCAGCCTGCTGGAAAGCGGCATATGTTATCCCTATTTTCAAAAACTCTGGACAGCATTCTGACTTGTTCAACTACTGTCCCATTAGTTTTCCTACTTTTATAAGCAAGATTTTTGAGTCTTTAGTTAACAAACACTTAATCTCTCATCTTGAGTGTAATAACTTCCTGATCATCAATATGGATTTTGATTTTCTCGCTCTACGGCTGATTTGTTAATGGTAATAACTGATGGGTTTTATTGTGCATTAGCTAGATGTGGAGAGGTTAAGGCTATCACTCTCAACATTTCTATAACTTTTGATAAAGTTTGGCATGCTGGTCTTCTCCATAAGCTCTCTTCTTATGGTATATCGAGTAACATCTTTAACATTATCAAACCCTTCCTTACCAATCATAGTATAAAAGTTGTCCTTGATGGACAGCACTCTTCTTCATATCCTGTAACTTCAGGGGTTCCTCAAGTTTCTATCTTTAACCCTACACTATTTTTAATTTACATTAATGATCTTCCAGAAATTCTCACATTTAAGGTGACATTGTTCGCTGATGATACTACCATTTATTCTTGTCTTGATAAGAAGCCAACATTCTCTGATTGCTTGGAGGGGATGTTTGAGCTTGAAAAAGATCTCACTTCTGCTACAGCATAGGGATCTTAGTGGATGATGAACTTGATAAAACTCAATTTTTTTCAACTAATTGTTATCACAATAATCTAGGTCTTCTTATATTTATAAAAGGTAATGTACTTGATGAATTATCTACCCTTCATCTTATAAGATTAACTCTTACTTTCCATCTTTCTTGGAAACCATATATCAAACTGATTGCAAAATTAGCATCTGCTAAGGTTGCATTTATTTATCATGCTTACCACTTTCTTACTCTGGATTCTATTCTTCATCTCTATATATCTCAAATCCATCCTTGTATGGATTAATATTGCTATATCTGGGGTGGATCTTCCAATGATGTCCTTTCTTTTTTAGACAAGGTGCAAAAATGCATTGTAAATATAGTTGGACCTGCTCTTGCAGCCAACCTCCTACCATTGTCGCATCTCTGTAATGTTGCTTCTCTTCTATAAATACTATGATGGACACTGCCCCATCCCCACTAAAAATCTAGTGACTCTTGTGCCATCTACTAAAATTCATTCTTGTGTTACTTGTCATTCAATTACATCTCTGTAATGTTGCTTCTCTTCTATAAATACTATGATGGGCACTGCCCCATCCCCACTAAAAATCTAGTGACTCTTGTGCCATCTACTAAAACTCATTCTTGTGTTACTTGTCATTCAATTAAGTCTCATCCTTTACTTTGACTGTTCCAAGGTGCACAGAAAATTCTTATTCATCTAGTTTTTTTCCTTAAACATCAGTCCTTTGTCTGTTAATCATTATCTTGCTCAATAAATTTTATCATTTCTCTTCCAGTAACTTCCAACTCTTATAGTGGTTGCTCGCAGCCTTGTTGGAAGTAAAGATTTTGAAAAAAAAAAAAAAAATATTTGTATGTATATATGTGTGTATATATATATATATATATATATATATATATATATATATATATATATATATATATATATATATATATATATATATATATATATATATGTAAATTATGTTAGTTTATTTTACAAATAGAGTGCTCAATGGTCTTAAAGAACAGAGCAATAATTAATTAGTAAAAAACACTTATCTAACTTTTATCATATCTAATTTTATCATATCATATATAACTTCAAGTCGAAGATAAAAGTTAGATAAGTGTTTTTTACTAATTATATATATATATATATATATATACATATATATATATATATATATATATATATATACATATATATATATATATATACATACATACATACATATATATATATATATATATATATATATATATATATATATATATATATATATATATATATATATATAAAAGGAGAAAATCCAAGGAAGTTGCAGCTACATTGACAGAGGATTTGGGTTAGTGTAGCTAAAATTTTTTAAATATTCTTTATTTTTTTTTTATTTTTGAAAAATACATTAGGTTGGCAAAAAAAGTTGATAAGTATATATCTATATACAATATAGTATGTATGTATGTATGTATGTGTGTATGTATGTATGTATGTATGTATGTATGTATGTATGTATGTATGTATGTATGTATGTATGTATGTATGTATGTATGTATGTATGTATCTATGTATGTATGTATGTATGTATCTATGTATGTATGTATGTATGTATGAAGTATGTATGTATGCAGCCCTCGGAATTAGGGTCAGCATTCAACAACGCCAACCAAAAAGCGTTTGAGGTTGGCAAAAAATCGCTGACCTTATTTCTGTGTTTTATGGTAACCCCTTAGTGTCTAAATTTTTTTGCTGACCTGATGCCGACCTCTAACAGTTTGAGGTCATTAATCTATTGCCGTCCTCATTTTTTCTTATTCCGAGGGTTGATGTATATATTTATGCATGTATATAAAATAATCTTCATAATAATACCTACCAAAGCAAAAGAATGAAAACATTGTTGAATTGAAGTTATACAAATTTTATTTGTTTCAACTTGGAGCATACAAACATAAGGATATACCAAAACAAGTTCTAATATCTTTGATATATCCTCCTTTGTTATATAAGATGGTTGATTAAAATAGCAAGATGGATACAAAATCTGAAGTACACATCTAACAAGATACTGATACTTTGTCAACAAATTCTTATCTGATAAACTATTTTTAAGAAAGTTCACATTGTATGAGACATATTGAAAAGAATCATGTTCCACAAAAAGTCTCAGATCATCTAAAAAATATTTGATATGCTTTATTAAGCTAGTCTTTGCTGAGGTAAAAAGATAATCCTGGTTTTCTGGAGGTAGGATTTGAGAGTACTCATATGAGTATGAAAGCTCCTTAAAAATAAAAATAACCAAATTAAAATTAAAAAATTAAAAGAACTTGTATGATAAATGCAAGTAGCAAGTAACAGTTTTCTGTTATAAATAGAAAATAGCAATTATTTAATAAAAAACCTTTAATAATTAAAAACATACTAAATCACTTTTTTTACTCTTTCGGACATCTCGAAAACTTGTTTCCCTTAATAGTGTCTCTAATAAAACCACACTGAATTTCTAAAAAAGAATTTGGGAAGTTTTTTGTTCATGAAAACAATTATAGTTTGAAAAATTCCTTAAAAATAAAACCAAGAAAAAACCTGATTTTCTAAGATACCATTTGCATCCTGATTTTTTAAAGAGCTCAACAAATAAATACTGCAAACTGCTTCTTGTTCATTTCCTGGGTCACAAAAACAAAGCTTTTGTACAAAATCAACCATCCAATTCTGAAAAAACAACTGATGATAATAATAATAATAATAATAATTAAAAAAAAATCTCCGATTTCTCTGATCAATCTCTTATCAGTTAATAATAAACAATAAAGTACCTCATCAATAGAAAACTTCTTTAAATCCACAGCCACTAAGTCTAAAGGATGAGAAACTATCTTTTCTGATACTTTTTGTTTCGTCACTCTTTTAATTAGTGAGCAAAGCCTCGGATATCTACAACATTTTAAATAACTTTTAACAAGTTTTACACATTATTTTAGATAAAAATATTTGTAATGACCTGCAATGTAAACTACATTTGCAATTCTTTACTGTAAATGTTATCTTGTCTTATTTCTTAAATGTCATCTCATTAAATTTTTTTAAACTTTCTCTCATCTCATTTTTTGTAAATTTCATCTCATCTTATTTCTTAAAATGAAAGTTTTTGGAAAAAATATCAACATAAAAAACAGTTTTTCATTCATTCATCTCCTTTGGTTTTTAGGTTTCTATCTCATGCCAACTTATTTGAAAGTGGTTTAAAAAAAGTAAAAATTACTTCAATTAAGTACTAAAATGATAAACTCACACTTTTGACCTCAACTTTTTTTAATACTTTGAAATTTTACAAGAGAGTTGTTCCTAATTTTGTGATAAATAATTCATGTTTCACAAAAAAGTTTGTTACTTTCACTACAATACAGATGCACAAAAGGGGAGGTGGGCTTAAATGAATGATTATACTACACAGAAATTTAAGGATCAAACCCTATGAAATTCACAATGAACTTCATCTAAATGGATCTGTTAAAATATTTTCTCAAAAAACTTATAAAAAATAAAGTTTTTAAATGAAAAATTGTAAAAAAATAAGTTTTTAAATAAAAAAATTGCAACTTTGGAAAAGCTAATAACAAATGTTGATATTAGTTTTTCCAGCATATTATAGTGCATATCAACTCCATATTAGTCCAAATGTAAGAAGGCTGCAAGCAATCACTACTAGTGATTGCTTGCAGCCTTCTTATATTTGGACTAAGCCAACAAGGCTGCAAGCAATCACTACTAGAGTTGGAAGTTACTGGAAGAGAAAAGATGAAGTTTAAAGAGCATGATAACAATTGAAAAACAACTTAAAAGATCGCAAATTATATGAATCAGAGAAGCAAGATGAAGGAAGCGAATTCCAAAGAACTGATGATCGAGGAAAAAAATAAGAGTTTTTTGGAGCACTTAGAAATAGTCACAGAAAAAGGATGAGACTTTAAAACCAGTAAAACAAATTAGCAACTGCATCACTATCCGTAAATTTACCCCCTTGCAAAATGAAATTGAAAAATAGTTTTTAAACCACATCTTTTTTTCTTTTTTTACCAATTTTCTAAAACTGTTAAATATTTAAAGAATAATTTTACACTCACATAAAATTTCCAAAAATTATTTTACTACCTTGCAAATTTTTATTAATGGTTCGTTTTACAACATATTTTTATATTACAACAATGCAATAATTATTTGCAAAAACATTTGCTAACAAATTATTAATTATGATCGTATAAAAAACGAAGCAAAAGCAACAATATTTAAATTCTTTATTTCCATTAAAAATCTTTTTTTTTACATATTTAAATTAATTTTTTCATATTTTTTATAGCAAGCCATATTAATAGTATATCTTGTTTCTGTAAAAATATAATTGCCTAAATTTAAACACACTTTACTGTCTAAATAAATCTAAACACATTTTATTGTTTAAATAAATTTAAACACACTTTATTGTCTAAACAAATTTAAACACACTTTATTGTCTAAATAAATTTAAACACACTTTATTGTCTAAATAAATTTAAACACACTTTATTGTCTAAACAAATTTAAACACACTTTATTGTCTAAATAAATCTAAACACACTTTATTGTGTAAACAAATTACACATTTTATTGTCTAAATAAATTTAAACCCACATTACTGCCCAAACAAATTTAAACACATTTTATTGTCTAAATAAACTTAAACACACTTTATTGTCTAAACAAATTTAAACACACTTTATTGTCTAAATAAATTTAAACACATTTTATTGTCTAAACAAATTTAAACACATTTTATTGTCTAAATAAATTTAAACATACTTTATTGCCTAAATAAATTTAAACCCACATTTAAACAAACACTTTATTTATTTAAAAAAACTTTATTGTGCCTTTTATTTAACGGAACATTTCATTTACATTTTATAAACTGAAAATTCAGATTTTTTACCTTTTGTTATGGATAGCAACATCAGAAAATTTTTCCAAATTTTCTATAGGAAGTTTGTATTCCTAAAATAATAAAAAACACATAAAAACTGAATATTTTTAAATAAACAAAACAAAAACAACAACAAAAAATTAAATAAAACTAGCCTGATCATCAAGAGATTGAAGGTATTCCATTCTTCTACAGGCTAGAGTTTCTGCTTTTCTTGCAAGTCCATATATTTTAATAGAAGGCAATAAAGATAAAAGAAAATAAATAACATTTGCTGATAAACCCAACTCCACATGTTCTAATAGAACCAGAAGAGATTTCATAATTAGATGCTAAATAAATAATAAATAGAACTAATTAAAACATAATTTAAAATTTAATAAAAAAATAGTTAAACCAAATAAATTGAAAGCTTGCACAAACTGAAAACTTCAACAACCTTTTCCATTATGGTAGATACTGAATCAGATAACATGGAAAGCAAACATTGAGAAAGAGCAGTATTTCGAAGAATAAAACTAATGCATAAAAATAATATAAAGAATAAGAATAAAATAAACCAATTAATTAAAACTAATTACTTAACAAAATAAAAAAAGTATTAGAACAAACCAAGCATAGATACATATAAAAAGCACATACTCGATTAGCTGTTTCACAGGACGCTCACGAAGGTTAAGCAACAAATTAGATGCATTATTTGTTAAAAAAGTGTTTACTGAGGAAAACTGAACAACTTTCATTTCCTAAATGCAACACAAAGTTAGTAAATGTAAAAAAATGTAAAACAAGGTAAAGAAATATCTAAAAAAATAAATGCATAAATTAGTAAATAAATATATAAATTAGTAAATAATGCATAAATTTGTAAGTTAATATATAAAAATGACTTTGATTATACACATAAAAAATGTAAAACAAATATAATTGTCTAAATCTCCTACAAGAATCATCTAAACATAAATATCTAGTACAAGAAAACCAAGTACAACTACACCTATTCCAAAAGCACAATGGTATATTTATTATTATTTGGTATATTTATAATAAAATTCATGAAATAACTATATTTATTATTAAACCGGTATACCGGTATATTATATTAAACCAGTATACTGGTATACCAGTAAACGGGTATTCCGGTTTAACAATAAATATAGTTATTTCATAAGATTTATTTTTATGGAGTAAAACGCATGAATAAAAATTTAATATTTGATAAATATGAAATTATGTAAAAATAAATATTTTTGTATTTGATAAATTTGAAACTATGTAAAAATGTTTTTATATTTGATAAATACAAGATTATAGAAAAATAAAAAATTACCAAATAAGTTGAAATGAGACAAAGTTGTAAAAGACCTTAAACGTAATCAATTTGTTTTTAAATGTAATAAATTGTGTCAAACATTTTCATTGAATATCCATAAAAAATTGTCTTAGTTTAAAAAATGGACTTTCGTCTTATAAAAGAAATCTGGTATCTCAAATCTCCTGCTATAATAAAAATATATTCTGTTTGAGATCTCTTTGTTTGCTCAACAGATCATTTTCATTAGTTATTACTTTTTCAAATTTTTTTTAAATCTAAGATTTCATCTTCAAATAACAGTATGTAAATTCAAAGCCCAGCTGTAAACTATAGTTTACAGTAGCACTTTTATCATTATAATCCCTCGAAGCTTCATAGTACTCAGTTTTGTGGTTTGCTGCAATTGTTGTTTAGTAGATTATGTCACTAAACACCTTTAATAACAATTCCAATATTTCTGTTAAAACTATTCTCTTTATAACAAATTATATCCTTATTTCTTTTGATTACAAAAAATAATTGATGTTATAAAAAGAATTCTCTCTGTTATGTCTAATTTTTTGCTGAATGATAAAAAGATATTTTTCAATTGTAAAAATAAAAGTAATTTGAACTTCATTGCAAGAGAGTTTGATAGAGCTAATATAATGTCCTTTACAATCTGCAACTTAACTACTTTTTTAAAGCATTATCAATATCTGTATTTAATATTTCATCTTCAAACTTAGCAATTGAGAGCACTATAAAAAGTCCTTTTGTTCTATAACCTCTCTCAAACATATCTAATGTACTGTTCCAACATGTAGCAACACTTTTAACTAACTTATGTCTAAGTAAAACAAGATTTTTTGGGTTTTCTTGTGATATTCTAGTCACATTAAGAAAAAAAAAATACTACTTTTCTAAATACTACAGAAATATGGTGAGGTGTGTGCATGCTGCATTGTATTATTCAAGTAAAACTTAAACTGTCTTTGGTAGGCGTTTACAAAGTAGACGCTTTGAGGCATTTCTCAATGAAAATGACACTGAATATAGTGGTCTGCTTTATTATACTGAGATGGGATGGTTTTATAGAAGTTATATGCTGAAAAGAACTTTTGATTTGAGACAAAAGATAATAGATTTGAAAAAAAGAAGAAGTTTGTAGAAAAGTTTGCATCTCTTATAGACCTGACCCAACATTACAAACTTATAGACCTGACCCAACATTACAAACTTATAGACCTGACCCAACATTACAAACTTATAGACCTGACCCAACATTACAAACTTATAGACCTGACCCAACATTACAAACTTATAGACCTGACCCAACATTACAAACTTATAGACCTGACCCAACATTACAAACTTATAGACCTGACCCAACATTACAAACTTATAGACCTGACCCAACATTACAAACTTATAGACCTGACCCAACATTACAAACTTATAGACCTGACCCAACATTACAAACTTATAGACCTGACCCAACATTACAAACTTATAGACCTGACCCAACATTACAAACTTATAGACCTGACCCAACATTACAAACTTATAGACCTGACCCAACATTACAAACTTATAGACCTGACCCAACATTACAAACTTATAGACCTGACCCAACATTACAAACTTATAGACCTGACCCAACATTACAAACTTATAGACCTGACCCAACATTACAAACTTATAGACCTGACCCAACATTACAAACTTATAGACCTGACCCAACATTACAAACTTAAAAATCTTATTCTATCTTTTCAGTTGAAATTAACATTGTAGGAGTAGTAGTTAAGGACTGGAAATTTCAATTATTTTTTAACCTTGGGTAAGCTGAATCCTGGAAAGACAGCAGAATTTGTTACCTATTTTGCAGATATTAAAAATGCTTACAAAATCAAATTGTTCACAGTGCCATTCTCTGTTGAGAATGGCACTGTGAAGATTCTTGTTGATTGAAACTGTTCCAGAAAATTTCCAAATGTAGTTAATTAATGTTCAATGCAGTTAAGTTTTGAGAAGAAGGAATATAATCAACAAAATTTGATGGTATTTTACAAAAATCTTGACCAAAATGAGTACAGCGACTTAGTTGACAATGCAAAAATGTACTTGTACATGTACTTGTGTGAAAGCGTGTTTTTTCTGATGAAATTTGCATAGTCTGAAACACTGCACTGACAGATACTAAATTGCAGAATACTTTAAGAACCACAACCAGTAAGTTGTCAACTGACATTAAAAATATTATGGAAAAAGGGCAGGTTCGTAATTACCAATAAATTATTATTTGTACCTAATAGCTAGTTAGTATATATGTGTTAGTATATAGTATATATTCCTTTGCAAAGTTTCATTTAATAAATTAAAAAAATCGATATCTTAAAAAATATTTTCAAAAATCTCTGTCCCTTAGTTAACAGCTAAAAAAATAACTTTGGCCCTCATCAAAAAAGTTGTGGCCACCCTTGTCATACATAAATGATAAGTACTTTAAGGTTTCAAACAAAAATACCATATTATATTAAAATCAATCAATAAATAATCAAATTATTAAAACTATTGTTGCATTCCTAATTAATATATTAATACCCATAAAAAAAAAAAGAAGACATCATGAATGTTATATGATGGTAAAAGTTAAATGTTATAATTGTACCTCATACATCATGGATGAATGAGATAAAAGTTAAATGTTATATGATGGAGGTAAAAGATGGAGTTGAATTATGAAGGAAGAGAAAATCATGTATGCGTAGGTTTATAATTAGTGAATAAAATAAAGCGTTCTTTATTAACAAAAATGAAACCAAAAAATTAATAATTATACAAATAATAATTAAACCAATTAAAATACATTTCTAAATAAAAATCTAAATAATAAAATTAACCTTTAACTTTACAGTCATTAAATCACAATGCAATAAAAATGTGGCCTGGTCAATTAAGTCATATTTCCATGTACAATAATGTTTTTCTTTTGTAAGATTCATGCACTGTATCCAAAAATCAAAGTTCATTGAACCTAACGAATGAATAAAATAAACCCATAAAAGGAATAGTTGAGGTTCTAATGATTTAATTCCTGATAGTTGCATTGTAAGTTGGATATGCAAGCTTGAAGTATCTGGAGTTTTTGAAAAAACCAACAAAGAAAGGAGTACAGATGTAAGCTTTTTGAATGAGCCTAAAAATATTGTAACACTTTAAGTAAAACATTTAGAAAATAATAACTAATTATATTCAATAATAAATAATTAATAAATATTAAATAATTAATTATAATCTTTATAATTATAATTATAAATGCAAGTTCTTATCATATTATTGACCTCCAAATGACAATTCTTGGTTACCTTATCATGATTAGGCGTGGAAATGTGTAAAAAAGAAGACATTTGCTGCTATATACTCTATCTTACCTTGCTAATAATAAATATTTTACATGGCTTTAAAATTTGCTTATGGGAAGTTTGCTGCTGCTTCTTATAAAAACCCTTTTTTTGGTATTTTTTTGAATTTTTTTTTTTGTTACTATAAGTAGCAACTATGATAATCTATTTTCAAAATTTTCTAAAACTATTTTATCCTATTATTTGCTAAGCATATTGATGTTCATTGCCGTAGCAAGCTTTGTTTAAGGCTTAACATAATGTGCAACTCCATCCTTAGAGAGGATGGGGCATTTGTCAATATCTATTAAATTGGCCATTTGTCAATATCTATTAAATTGGCCTAAAAGTTACTGAAAACTTTGAAATTATATATAAAAAGATTTGATTGAATATTTACAGTATTTTACAAATTTTTCTTGATTTAAAGACGTTATTGAAATTTTTTTGCTAAATTTGAACTATTTAAAAATATAATTAGCATCAAAAATAACGAACTAATAACTTCAAGGTCATAAATTCCACCGCTATGTTTAAATAAGTGCTTTTAAGACTTAAGTCTCACTTGCCACAACCTTGCTAGGGCACTTTTGAGTATATAAACCAATAAGTTAAAAAAAATGAGGGGTTGGGGGGGGGGTAAATCTGTAAAAAGAACCAATCAAAATTTTTATTTTAAAAAAACCAACCGGTTTCCTTAAAATAAAAATAAAAAAAAGTCTTTAAAAACTAAAATTCACCCAACTGAATTGAGTCAAATACCCAACTAAATTCATCAAAAAACTGACTGTAATTTGAAAATCACCTTGGTAGGGGTAGCACATCCCCTTCTCCCCCACATCCTCCCCACAAAAATATTTTTGTATGCAATCTCTACACATAAAAAAATCTTTGTTTCTTTAAAACACTCAACAAAATTAATACACAATAAAACTTGTTAATCTAAAAAAAATTTTATTCTTTGTATTTTGTGAATATTTTACATCATAGTTGACTAGAAAGGCTAGAAATATGTCATACACAAGCTCAAAAGACAAGCTAACTCAGAAAACATCTACTTTGTGTTGTTTCACAAAAGTAATGTAAGTAAAAGTAACATATAACAACTTGAGCATTTTATTGCTTTTTTATAAAAATGCGCAATTCTTAAATTGATTATAAAAATTTGACTAAAAGATGTGGATTTTTCACTTGTGGGTCTTTATAATTTTATATTTTTTGTTAAAATATTCAAAGAATACCCAAATACTACAATGATAAAATGCATATTTTTGAAACAAAGAAATTAATTTTATAAAACTATATAACAAAAAATTTTTAAAAATTTCCGGAAATTTTTAGTAAAATTTCCCAAAAAATTTCCAGAAATTTTTAACCCTAATAAATGTAATAATAAATTTAAATCTTATAACTAAATTATAACCTATTAAATATACCTATTTTCTTATTAAACAATAGTAATTTCTATGACTAAATAATTGATCTTTCTCAACACTTTAACTTCAAAACACAACACTTTAACTTCAAAACACAAGCATGGACAAACAAGGCTATTGAATGGAAAAACAAGTTGAGTGTACTATACATACATAAGGGTTTTGGTTTGGGCAGGCAACCTTTTTTTTAAAATAATTATTTCAACTCTGAAATCAAAGTTTTCAGAAGTAAATTCATTGTTTAATAAAATCTGGATTTATTTTTAAAAATAAATCTAAATGTTGATAACAAAATACAGCATATAAAGGGCCAATCTGTCTGAAATATTGCCAAATTTGGCTTAAAACTTGTTAATAAAAAAAAAGAATTTCACTGGATGAACAACTCACTGATATCTGTGATTGATGTTCTACCCGCCTGGTAGGGCAAAATCTAAAATAAAAAAGAGACTGCCTAAGATGCCTACTTATTGTAACACTTTTTAGATCACCTGAAGCAATTATTTAATAATTGTCCCACACAGCTTCATTTTGTTTTTCCTAAAGTATTATCTGACAATATCAATAGTAGTACTAGTAGAAACATAGTTTTAAAGAACTGATTAATTTAAAAAACTACATTTTTTATACTTATTATATTTTGTTTAAATTAGGTGAAAATAATTAAACCAAAATAATGTAAACAATTAATAATAATTATTACCATTATTTTATTGTTATTATCTATAAAAAAAAAAGATGTATTCCACAATTATAGATATTTAAATAAAAGAGCTGTCAGATGCTTTTAGTTGATACAATGCTCAAAAAAACATTTGTTGAATTCAAAGTTGTTACAGAACATTTTTACAATTTTTCAGGTCTTTTTCTAAGTATTCTCGATCTCTGTAACCAATTTAAATTCCAAACTTTTTCCAGGATTTTCTAAGTGCTGAATACTACTTTAAGTCAACAACTTATAAAAAGTTTTAAATAATGAAATTGTTAAAACTAACATTTTAACTGTGAACTGTATATAATAAAAAATTATATTTATATGATAAAAAAATTTATTATTGAAATAATAATTTTATTCTTATTATCATAATATAAATATATTCAATTATGTGAGTCTAAGAAATATTTTATTTTTAAAAATGGAAAACTAAATAATATCACTCTGTTCACTTTTGTTTTGTTCATCATTCTGGAGCATTATATTCTGGGGCTATGCGACTATCAAATAACTAATTACATGTCAATTTTTTGAAAACTTGTTTAACTTTTGTTTGAAAAACAATACTTATATTCCAAAAAATTATTAGAAAAAAGGAAAAAAAAAATTAACCTGATTTTCCGATATAAGTTAAAAGAGAAAGAAAGACGCGAAGCGTTTGAACAAGTAAAGAAACACGTGTATTGTATATTGTAACTTCACAATAGCGTTGGCATACATTATTAATAGCCATGCTTAATATGTTAAGAAGAAAAGTAGCAAGATAGTTTGTTGCAGCTGTATCATTGTCTACACTGCTTCCTGCAATTTTCTCTTGATCTAAAACACTACTAAACAATGTTTGAGAAGTATCAAATGATGGAATATGTGATAATATGATTTCTTCACTATTCTGCATTATTAAAGTTCTAAGAAGGGAAATTACAGCAGCAATCCTTCGTATCTCTTCCTGGCATGTTGTCTATAATTAAAATAAAAAAAACTATATATATCCCTCAGCCCTTCCCTCTCCTCCCTCCCCTTCCCAAAACAAAACAAAGCACTAATTTAAAAAATTTATTTCAGATTAATATCATTAAAAACAGAATAAATTCAATAAAGAAAATTGTTACTTTATATTTAAATGTCTGAAAGTTGTTACTTTATAAATATAAATGTGAAACATGCAGGATATAACTATGTGATAAATATGAGATTTATAAGACATATTTGCAAACAGAAGTTATATAAAAGTTTAGTGCAGATTTTTAATCAAAAATTTATTTATTCAAATTATTTATTTGAAGTTTTTCATAAAAATCATTTCTTAAAAAAGTTATCTGTTATAAAATAAGGTACAACTAAATGCAACTAACTAAAATAGCTTTAGGTGATAAACTACTGATCAGGTTTACAAATATGTCCCATAGGCATTTAAGAGTAAATATCTGAAGTTTCATTCAAATCAGATCATATGTAAAATAATGGCGAGACGAAACAGTCAATTTGTACACCAACTTGTGAATTATTTTGTAAGTCTAGCAAAAGGGAATAAAGCAAAGACAGAACACTATTTTATGGATGCTAAAGTATCACAAAAGAAAAAATGTGTAAAGAATAATGCAAAGATACAAAAATAAAATTAGAGTTGGATTTATGCATAGCTGACATTTAAATATATTTTGTGGAAAATAAATAATTTGTTGGTCATTATAAATATGCATTATAAACATACATCCATTATAAATATACATTATAAACATACATCCATTATAAGTATACATTATTATATAAACATCCATTATAAGTATACATACCGGGGTAGCTAAAGTAAACATTGACTTCAGAATGATGTCAGCAGGTCGAAGAGCCAAAGGAGCAACAGAATCAAATAGATCAAAAAGCAAGTATAAGTTTGATAAGGTATCAACTGTTAACTACAAGAATATAAATGTTTAACAATTTTGTTACTTATTTTTAAATATGGATTTAATATGATTTAATACTACCTCCAACTTAGCAAGACTCGGTAAAAGAGTATCAATTATTTGTCTAGATAATCGTTTCCATCTCTCATCATCTGCTTTTGAATTAATTAGGACATGTCTCAACATAGTAAGTACCTATCAACAAAAAAATATTTAAACAACTATATATTAGAATTATTATTAAATTCTATTAATACACTTCTCACTCCACTATTTATAAGAGTGTTGTTTATATTAGTAAAAATCTTTTTTTTTGCCTAAAGCACTTACTGCAACTACTACTAACAAGAATTGAACAAGTAAGCATTTATAAAAGAAGTTATAGAATATTCAAGTTAAATATAATATACTAAAATGATAAATACTAATGTAGATAGGAAATTGAAAAAAAAAAAAGATAGAGAAAGACAAGTCATGTTTTCTGTATCATCACTTTCCATTACATGCCTTGCTGGGTTTTTCGGTTTTACGAATTACTTTGATATTTATAAAAATTACAAATCCAATTTTTCCCACATCTTTCATTCTTTAAACTTTTCAAAACAATAAATATTTCTTAAACAATTCTTTATAAAAAATCCTAATGATAACAATTAGTTGGTTGTAAATAAATTGTTAAAAAAAAAAGCATTTTTAAATTATGTTTTATAGACCTTATTTTTCAAGACAAATAAAATTATAAAAGCTCTTAATAAAAAAATGGAATATAGACTTTTGAAAAACTTTTAAAAACACAACATTTATTAAAATAGATAACAGTTATTTTAAACATATTTGTTAAACATGCATATTTGTAATATCTGTAACAGCTGTTTACAAAATCTGTTTCATTAGTGAGAACAATTTTTACTGCATTTTATACTTTACATTGATCATTTGATACATCAGTTCTAAAGCCTACAAATGTATGTAAACAAAGAAACTAGCAAAGTTTTAATATAACTAAATATACATATAAAAAAGTAAACCAGTAAAAGTAAATACATATAAAAAACTAAACCAGTACTTTATCTCATAATAAAGTAAATAAAAATTATAAAAATAAAAAAACATTAAACTAGCAATATTTTAACCACAACTTTGGTCCCTAACACCATCATAAAACAAAACTACTTTTAAAAATAATGGTGTCATATCACTAATGAAACTAAATACCAATAACTATATAAATATACAGCAATGATAATAACTTAATAGTAAAACTAAAAATAAATAGAAAAACCAGTTTTTAACTAAAAACATAATATCAACTGTCTTAATTTAATAAATAAAATACTTGTGGGTAGTGTATGACTCTGAGCAACATGGATACCACAACTTCTCGCTGAATGTCTAAATCTTTACCACTGTCTGATCTAACTTGACTCGAAGATCCAAATAAGTCTTGAACAATAGGTTTTAATGCAGGAATTGCTAAAATGAATTACAATGTATGCATATGTAGCTTTATATTTTTTTAATGTAAAAACAAAATTTAAGAATAATCAATAAAAAGTAAACATATAAAAATTATTTTAAAAATATATTAAAATGATAATTGAGAGAAAAATTTGAAAGTAATAGAGCAAAACACTAAGCACCGAAAAGTTTGTTTTTTGCCAATTGAAGTTAAAGATAATTCATTTAGCAAATATTACTATTTGTTAAACAAATAGTGCTATTTATACTATTCGTTTAGCAAATAGTACTATTCGCTAAATTTATTTGAAAGTTACCTATCTCAAGGTTATTTATCTTGAAAACAAAAGCTTGAAATTGGTCTTTAGGTATATATTCAACTATTTTTCAGTTAGAGAATAGTGTAAAAGACAGAAATAAATGTTTACTTTTGTATCTATAAAGATTAATCATCAATAACAGTTTCTAAAAATACGCATATATATTACAATATACATATATATTACATATATATATTACATATATATTACGCATATATATTACAATATATCTAATTTTACAGTAAAAGTAGTTAAGAGTTGTACCATGGCTTTAACAAGACTTTTTGGAATATCTTTTAAACTATTGGAAACTTTGTACCAACTCTTGCAAAACTATTTAAAATCATAATGAACAGTTGCAGAGTATTTTTAGACAAAAAATTCAGTCCTTTATTTGAATTGGAATTTGATATAAGTGAAAAAACTCACATGTTGCTTGATAAGAGCATGTACTTTCAGTGACACTCAGACCAAATTTGACAGTGACTGACATTTGACAGTGACACTCAGACCAAATTTGAGCTTGTTTGTACTTGTTAATGGTTGATTCATGTTCAGGTAACAAGCTAGAACCAAGACATGCAACAGATTTTAAACATATAAAGGAATTAACTATAGAACTGATAGGTTTATCTTTTTCTAATATCAAAGATTAATTCTAATTATCTACCTTTAAATTAATTATCAAGCAGCCTTTAGAACCTAATGTTTGGTTCCAATAGCTTGCTGATAAAGAGGTATCAACGGATTGCAAACATCTTTCAAGATTATTGTAAATTTTATTTTTATTTCCACTGAGTAGATGAAGTTTTATTGTAGCAAGAAATAACCTTCATATTATCAGGCAGATCAACTAGCAAATGGTTAACAAAATAATACTGATGCAGCTGAAGTCTTAGATTTTTTTTTAATCTTTACAGGTAGCTTTGTAAGCATTAGCAGATGAAGAAATATTTACCAAAGTTCTGATTGCAAGTTCATTATTGTTTTTACAATAATCCAATTATATGGAATCTTTTTCACAGATGATTTCTTTTACATTACAATAATCATTTAAAAACTACTTCACTTAATCTGTTGCTTATATTATTTTTAAATTTTTCCCCCTCCATTTTCTAAATATGTTAAGAGCTTTGGCTACCTAGTCTAAAAGTCCACAAGAGTTTTTAAATAGATTTATTGTTCAAATAGGATTTTTTCAACGGAAAAAAGCACTTTTACAAAATTTTTCCACTGTTTAACATCAACTGCTTTGCCTTTGGTTGGAAACTAAATTTTAGTTCTCTCTGCAAAATTTTCTTTTCAAAACATTGAGCATTGAAATTTAGCACCTCGTGTATCCTAATATGAAAAAAAAATTACAAAGTTATGACCTTGTAAAGTTGACAAATCTCTCAAATAGAGGAGTTTTAAATTTTCCTTGGCTGCCATAACTAAATGAAAAAATATTTTTTTTAAATAAATTAACTTTTCCAATAAATTTTGATCTATTTTAAGACTACTAAAAAAAAAGTTTTATTTTCCCTTGTACTTTTAGGAAGTGGGACCTTAATTTTCAGAGTAATATTGTTTCCAGGTTCCGATCATAGTAACTTTTTGTAAAACATTTATTTGACACTAGTATTAATATTAGAAAATTTAAAGTTTGCACAAGTTACCTTGAAAAGCAAAAGTTTATGACCTGCCTGTTTAACCACCCTTTTTTTTTAAGATGTTGACAGAATATTTTCAAAACTTTGATTATAATTGTATGAGGTATCATGGTTTTGAAAATGTAAACTGCTTCTAGTAGAATTTTTTTTCTAAACTAATTTATTTTTGTTAAGGTGTGCAATTCTTTATCTATTTCATCTGATACCAAAAGTATTATGCACTAGTGTGTTACTTTTTTCATTTTGTTTTAACATTTTTTCTTCTAGCCTTCCCTAATTTTATCAACACCGACCATCACTGAGTGAACATAAATTATGTATATTTATAGATATTTATAGATACATTATCAACATTTATAGATACATTATCAACTTTTATGTGTTTATAGATACATAAGTTATCAACTTTTTTATCAATCCTATTATGGAATCAAATTATAAAATTTCAAAAACATTTTTAAAAATTAAAAAAATACCATATAAATGAACAGGCTGACCACATGCCATCACACTATCACAAAGACGCATTATACGTGGCATCCCAATAATGGCTTTGGCTTGTGTAAATTTAGGTTGAAAACATTCATATGAAAGAAGAACTAAGAATTGAAATACAGTTGGAATAAAAAGTTCCGGATTTCTAAAAGCAATATTTTTTCAAAAAAAAATTATACAAACTATTTTCAACAACTTTTATTAATAAAGAATTTTATCATAAATAGAACTTTATAATAGCAGATGCCTTACCAGGGACAAGTGGCCAGTAATCCAGGAGGTCTAAAGGATTCGACCTCTTGTTTAACATAAAAAGTGCCATGATTTTGAGTTATTAACTCTCCAAAATACAGTTTCATAGAAAACTTAAGCTTATTTGAAAGGAATAATTTATAAGAATTTTTAAGAGAGACAAAAAAATATAAAATCTCCACAAAAGAAAAAAAAAATATCAAAAATCTATATTTACTTATATAAAAAAAGTTTAACTTTATATTAACAAAAAATAAATTTAAAAATTTATACCTGTTTTATTTGCTTAAAAATTTATGTTTGTTTTATTTTTCAAGTCAAAAAATAGTTTTTAATGTTATTTAAAATTTTTATTGAACGCTTAAAAACTTGAAAAAGCAAAATTAAGTTTTTATTTGTTTAAAAATAATTTTTTTGCCTTGAAAAAAATTAATAATATAAAGAATACCTAATTTGACCTTGCTCAACAAGTTCAAACTGCTTCAAAACATAGCCTATAAAAACTTGATCACTATCAAGCAACGAGTAATTCACACGCAATCTTATCAATTGATCAATAAGATGTATTGTCTGGCACTGCAAAGAAGTGCTACTGGTGGTTGTGTATGATTTTAAGGCATGAATAACAAGCGGCTCAAACAAACGAATATAAGACTGAATTGAAGACATCTAAATTTAAAAGAACTTTAACAAAAAATAAATAAAAAAATAACAAAACAAAAAAAAATTAATAAAGAACATTTTATTAAATTTTTAGAAACCAATTAGAATAAGAAATTATGGAGTCATAATTGTAAAAGAAGTTATTCTAATATACTCATGGTTACTTAGATTCTATATGGTAAGTCCAGAAATCATTTAGCTGTAATTTTAGCTTATAGATGTGTTTTTTTAAAGATAAATTTCAAGTTTTCTGTAACCTTTGGAATTAGAAAAAATGAGCTTGGCAATTATTTGCCAATCTCAATCTTTTATAAGTCAGCATTAGGCTGGCAAAAAAATTTGATACAAAGGTCTTACCTTAAAACACAGAAATAAGGTCAGCAATTTTTTGCCGACCTTAAACAGTTTTAGGTCAGCAGTTAGGTCGACATTGCTGAATGCCAAACCAAATTCCGAGGGCTGTTTCTGTGTAACTTTTTCTAAAAGAACTCATGACTTTCGAAGAAATAAAAAACCAAAAAAAAAAGAACTTGTGCATATACACACATCCTACATTAGAATAATATGTGACAGATTTTTAGACAAAAAAGGAAAAAGAAGAACAAAAGTAAAAAAATAAAATATTCTGTTTTAAATGTCCTCCATTCATAAATAATACCAAAATCAAACCCTCAGTCTATAGCACTAAAGTAATTATAGTTATTTCAGTATGAAATTTTTAATTTTTTATATTTTTGTAAACATTAAATGTTAATAGTCTTACATTCATTGAATAAAATTGTTAACATGAAATTGACAGTAAATAGTTCCAATAGTAGTTATTTAAGTACACAAAAAATATAAGAAGAAAAAAAAATTAGTAAAAGCTAAAAAAAAGTTAAAAAAAAAGAATTAGTAAAGACAGGAAAAAAATCTTAATATAAAAAAGAAGTTATAGAAATAAAAAAAAGAAACCATGGAAACAACATTCATCCATTTAGAAATAAAGTCTTATAGAAAGTTAACATTCAATGCACATTTACAACTTTCATTGATACAAACAAAAATTAAATTTCTTGGTTTTAACTCTGACGTATCATGTAAGTGATAATTTATTCATAAATAATAAAAAGTAACAAATTTAACACTTTTTTTATATATCAGACTATACAGACAACTTTTGATTTGCTTGACGGCTACATCAGAAAGAATTTGATCAACCTTCTGATTTTTACATTTGAGATTGAGAAAATGATTAACCAATGAACTTGTTAAATTAATTAATAGTAATATTAATAATTAAATTTAATTAATACAAGCTACTTGATACAATTAACAGAAACAATTATATTCTTGAAAAAGATGTAACCGTAAGCAGTACTGATCATTAGGAATCAATTGGCAGCAGCTGTGAGCCGATTAAATTTGCTTTTTTACTTAAAATGTCTATGAAAATTATTATTATTATTTTAAATTCATTCAATATCATTAGAGAGTAAATGTACATATAAACTTCTAATGATATTGGATGAATTATTTTGAATAATTACGAATATAGTGTTAAAAGCATGTAAAAAAATTCTGAAAGATTGAAATGGTAAACAATTAAAAAAAAAAAAAATCAAAGCATTTTTACAATTTAGTAGTAAAAAGTGGTGGTGTCTCAAAATAATCAGGATTGTACTGACAAAAAATGAGCAGTTAGACAGTCAATATCAGCAGATTATTTATTGACAATAATTTTAGCAAAAAGTTAAACATGCATGCATATTTATGCACCTATGTGCATATTTCTGCATCTGCAAACTTCTGCATCTGCATGCATATTTTTTGACAGACCCAAAATAAAACTATTAAATATATAAATTAATAAAAAATAAACAAATATAATAAAATACCTTCTCTTTGCTAACCTTATCCAAAGGTCTATTTGCAGTAAATGAATTTTTAAATGATTTCAAAAAACTTGCAGCTCTTGATCTAAAATATTTTGCATTTTTTTTGTAATAAATTATTTTTGTAATAGTCTTTTTGTAATAAATTATTTTTGTAATAAATAATATTTCAATTTGTAATAAATTTGTTTTTGTAATATATTACTATTTAATAAATACAATAAATTACCAAAACTACCATTTTGGATATTATTGCATTAACTTCAATAAAATACTAATGCTAAAAATTACCTATTTTCAACCACTTGTGGCACACATTTCAATGAATCATAAACATGGTTATAGGGAACTAAAAAGCATGATTCAAAAACATCCTCTGTTTCATATTCTAGAGAATCAGGAAAGTTACTTTCTTCATAAAAGTATGTGGGATCACCATGATACTTTACCAACTGTTGTGTACTTTCAGCAAGTTTAAATGTTTCTGGTTGATTAGCAGCATTTGTACCAAATAAACCTTTTAATAGCTAAAACAACAATTATATATATATATATATATATATATATATATATATATATATATATATATATATATATATATATATATATATATATATATATATATATATATATATATACATATATATATACACACACACACAATTGGTTATGCATTCATCTTTCTGACAGAAACTATATATGTCAAAATTAACTTAACTATTATCTATCAATAAAAGTAACTAAACTGTTGTTGCTCAAAAAGATGACATTACTTAAACACCAAGGCTGTTGATTTCAATTTTTTTTTAATATTTGATTCCATGGTGTTATATAACATTGTGATATTATGATAACATGTTATACTATATGATTACAATTTTTTTAATACTTCATTCCATGGTGTTATACAACATTGTGATATTATGATAACATGTTATACTATATGATTACAATTTTTTTAATACTTCATTCCATGGCATTATATAACATTGTGATACTATGTTATACTATATGATAGAGAGAGAGGAATTTCTTTATTAAACAAATCAGAGTTATAACCCATTTTTTGTGAAGAAATTCACTTCAAAGAGTTATAGTATGAGCATGATACTACAAGAAAAACATCAAGTTCAAACATCAACCCTTTTCCAATAAAAACAAGTCCTCCATTACTTCTGCATTAACCATCATACTAGATAATTTTACATTTAAAAAAATTAACTTTTTATTTTATTTACCTGTTGAAGTGCTAAAAATGATGCTTCTTCATCTATTAAAACAGTTGTTTTAATATACTCAAGAATTTCTTCAACATAAGGCCCCAATTCAACAAATGTAGCTAGCTCCAAAAGCATACTAAATGTTTCCAAAACGCTTTTTACAAACGAAGTAAACTTATCCAATGAAGATGAAACAGGTGAAACTTGATAATTTTTAAAAACACCTTTTAGCATCACATAAACGTTCATAAAGTGTGGAGAACTTTGAAAAAACCCAAGTTTTTCATTTTTGTCAAAAACATGAGTATAAGGTGATGTAACTTTTGAATCAGGGTTTAAGTTAGGTAAGTTAGGATCTTTTAAGTTAGGTAAGTTAGGATCTTTTTCACTAGCTTTCAACTTTTCAGATTCTGCTTCTTGTTTTTTTGTTGCTGATTTTACAATACTAAATTTACGAGGAGAATTTGAAGTTGGCGTTACACCAGTTGTTAAAGGCTGTTGAATTGAAGAAACACTATCTGGAACTTTATCTTTGTTCTCAAAAATAAAATACAAACAAATCATGAACGTACTATTAAAAAATAGTGAATTTATAAATCTTTAGAAAATTATTTAATTTAAAAAAAGAAATAGTCGATAAACACCAAAAATAAATATTTCATATTTAATAGAAACCAATTATTTTCTTATTGTTTTTATTCAGCTAGATACACAGACCAGATACTTGATATACAAAACTTAAAATTAAATGCTGGATATATAAAACATCAAGTCTATTACAGGATATATATGGATATACGACGAAATCTTTTAAATGTTTTCCCAACAATATCTTTATTACTTAAGCAAAGCAACATTTTTAACAATAAATCTTAAAAACTGTATTTACCTTTAGAATAAGTGGGTTAGAATAATTACCTTTATAATAAGTGGGTTAGTTTGTTCAATAACGTGCAGCAAAATTGAAAACAATTTTAATAAATGTAGAAACAATTTGTGCGCACACGATGTTAGCTCTGCATTGCCAAGTGATGACCACATATTCTCTCCAATGACTGTATCAAGCAAATTAGATTGGTTGCGTTCCTTAGATAGTTGTGCTTTGTCATTCAAATACCTTTTGCTTGCTCCACATAATAAGTGAACAGATAACTGAGATAAAAATAGAAATCATTTTTGATATGTAAAATTAAGAAAACTAAAAGTTACTTAAAGACTTTTAACAACTTTTTAATTTAATAGACAAATTTAATTTAGAAATATTTTATTTAAGATATTGCTAAAAGCTTTTTTTAACAATATCTTAAATACCTTTAAAGCTTGCTCGTGTGCGACAAGATCTAAACTAATCCATGATGAAGAAAGTTGATCAAGTGTCAAAACCAACAAACCCAGTGAACTTTTTTGAACTTCTGAAAAATCAAGTTTTTTACGAAAGTTGTTGCTTGCTTGACTCTCTTTCACTGAGTAACCAGGTAGCATCTCCCATGAAAATGGATGTAGAGAAACCGGGTAAGAAATAGAAAGCAAGTAAAAACACTCTAAACAGCCGAGCTTTGAAAAAAAAAATTATTATTTAATAATATAAATATAAATATATATATATATATATATATATATATATATATAAATTTAAAAAAATATATTTAAAAATACACATAAGAAAGTCTTGTTTTGTGTTGAAAAAAAAATTTCAATTTATTTTTAACATAAATAAGTAAAAATTGCTATCATGTTATTTTAACATTATAAAAACAGTATTTTTAACTTTTCATTAAACTCTATTATAGTTATAATATATGGCGGTCTTTTTAAAAAGATATGTTTATTTTATTGAACAAACAGGCATATACATATATGCATATAAAATATATGTGGATGTCATGTGGATGATTTCTTATAATATAGCATCCAAAATCTTTAATTGCATCTTGAGTGCAGTTTTATCTGATCTTAAACTCAAATCTGAGTGCAATAAATTTCATGTAGTTTCTTTACCATTTCTTTACCATAGGTTTTTTTTGTCAAAATTTGAAAAATATTTCAAAAAGTAAAATACAGAGCAGTACTTAAATCAAGCTCAAATTTAAGATCTTTATTTAAATAATTTAAAACTACGGAATAATAGCCAATCTAGAATCTATACAATACAACTGTTACAAACTGTATACAACGAAGTGCATTTACAAAAAAAAAAAAAATTATCAATCTATATTAGCTATTCACAAAACATTTAGAGCAAAAAATATCAATTAAATATTAATTAAAATTTTTTTAAAGTAATTGATTCTACCTGCACATATTTCAAGGAGAATTTCTTTTGATGCAGCATAAGCTTTCGTAATAAGTAAGTAAGATTTGTGTGAATTGAATTCTTGTTGTTTAATACATGGGCAGATAGACTGGGCAGGCAGCAGATATTTATCTCATTTGGGCAATACAATTTTGGTACAACACTAAACAAATTGTTAATTTAAGTTAACATAAATATAATATAAAACATTGGTTCTGACATTAAAGTGGGCAGAGACAACGTAATCCGTATAATATATATAATATACGTAATAATATATATATATATTTATATATATATATATATATATATATATATATATATATATATATATATATATATACATATATATATATATATATATATATATATATATATATATATATATATATATATATATATATATACATACATACATACATACATACATATTATGTATTTTCTCAAATGCATTTACACATAAAACAATTAATTTAGTAAACCTCTTAACAGAAAAGTACTACTAAAGACATGTTGAGACTTACTTAACTATATCTCACCATGTCATAAGACTATTCAATTCATGGTGAGACAACCAGATACTTCTTAGGAATACACAAGTAGTGGAAGTGCAATCTTAACAACTCTGTCACAGGAGACAAGTCCTTACCACTATTTCTCATATCCCTTCTAATAATTTCAGACAAATAACAATGAATCATTTCAATTTCTTATAACTTATTTAGCTGTAAACTCATTTTAAAGTTCAATAATTTGTACGAGCCCCCCAAACTGTCACAAGAATAAGAAGATGTATTAAAATGAAGAACTTACTTAACTAGAGCTGATGCAGCTTTGCTTCTTACTCTTGAATCTTCATCACCCAAAAGCTTTAAAAGAACATCAATAACTTGATCTTGGATACTGGCATGTTTCACATTTATCCTTGGAATAGAATTCAAATGCACCCAAGAGTTTTGAAGAATATGCAGCAATGAATAGTTTAGTGCTTGAAAGATTTCCATAACTTCAACCTTAAATAATTTTAAAGATTATCTTACTGGTTATTAATTTTTAATTTAAATCCTGTCCAATATTTAATTCTACAATATTAAAAAAAATATATAAGAACAACATTATTCTTTAAACTCATTCCTAAAAAAATAAATAAAAGTTAATAAAAAAATAAACTAAAACCATTTGAAACAAATAGCATAGAAGGAAAAAAAAAAAAAAACCTTGACAAGCCAATATGTTGAACTAGAGTGATCTAACAGCTTCCACACTAGGTCATAACCCAGTAAATTACAAGTAGATTCTAGTATAGCATGAATACATTGTGAAATTGCTTGACAACATTGTTTTACAGCTGTCGCAGATTCATCATTTAAAATTACTAACAACACATTGATGACTTGTTTTAAATCAAGTAAATCTAAATCAGTAATGTAAAAAAATATTAATAAATATAAAACTTTGACAAATAAAAATAAAATACTTGGCTAAAAGGAATGGACAAAGTCACTGTCAAATCTTTAACATGTTTCTCTCAACTCTAAAACTTTAATACAGCAAAGTTGATGGCTCAAAATAAGAATGAAGTGCTAACAAGAATGCTGAGGATGTTTTAATATAAAGATGCTGAAATGTCAAAAATGCCTTAGCGTAATATTGGATCACAAACAATCTCATGTAAATTAATCTTATAAAAATTCTTTTTAAAAAGATTTTCAAAACAAAACAACGAAATTTTTTATTTGTTTTAATCAAACAACAACTTGGGAAAAAAAATTTAATCTGCAAATATAGAAACAAACAAAGCTGTATACATTCAAACTAAATAATTTTAACATTAAAGAATTATTTTTTTAAATAAATCTCCAATATTTTAGTATATAAATATTCTAGTTTATTCATTTATGTAAAGACAGGCATTCGTTTATTATAATGATAAAGCATGCAATTACTGCGTATCAAGTAGCTATTTACTTTTTCATTAACATATATAAACTATAACAAATAAAATTAACTGTTGTATAATAGTTACAAAGAAAAAATCAAATAAAAAGCTGATTACAATTCATAATTATTCACATCATGTGTGATCAAATACATATTATATAATAACCATTGATAAATACATCTTATTATTAATTGTTTTTTCTATGCACATAAGATGCATAGAAAAAACAATTTTTTCTATGCATCTGTGCAATTTTTCTATGCACATAAGATGCATAGAAAAAACAATTTTTTCTATGCATCTGTGCAATTTTTCTATGCACATAAGATGCATAGAAAAAACAATTTTTTCTATGCATATGTGCAAGTAGATAAGCTGTGTTTTCAGGAAAATAATAACTTGTTAGTAGTAGATTATGTAGACTACTTAATTCAGTCCTTCGCTCTTTGATTCTGGAGGCTAATGCATTAAAAATTAACAACTTGTTGGTGTACTCGATTATTTTAATTTAATTAACATAGACTCTAACGCAATGTCAGCAGTTATAAGGTTTGCATTGTGTCGACAAAGTACTTACACTGCTGCTTTTACTGGAATTAGCAGGTTTACTAGTTCAGAAACAATTTCATAATCATTATCTGACATTTTTATAGAACCATTAATACTGATATCAAAAAGCGACTTTTTTATGCAATTTTTTAACTTATGAAACAAGCATTGATAGTAAGCTGTGTGATCTTGTTTTACAATCTTTGATTGACAAAAGTCTAGATTTCTCTTCAATTCTCTCTAAACTATTTAATAAACAGAAAATGGCAACTGTTGTCAATACAGTTTTTGACGCACAACAAATTTGCTAACTGCTCTGACTGAAAGATTTTATTATTGTGTATTAGATGAAGGCAGAGAGGCTAAAGTTATTGCTCTTGACATATCTAAAGCTTTCCACAAAGTTTAGCATGCTGATCTTCTCCATAAGCTTGTTTCATATCTGGGAAAGTTTTTGAGATCATCAAATTGTTTCTTTCTATTCGCTTTATTAAAGTTATTCTTGAAAGCCAACACTCTTCTTTATTTCCAGTAACTTCTGGGGTACCTCAAGGTTCTATTCCTGGGCCTCTTTTGGTTCTTATCTTTATTAATGATCTTCCTGACAACCTTACATCTAAAGTAGCTCTTTTTGCTGATGACTCAACTTTATACTCCTGTCTTGACAAAAAGTCTTCTCTTTTCGATCGCTTAGAACAGGCAGCCGAGCTTGAATCTGATCTCACGCCTGTAACAGATTGGGGCTCACAGTGGCTTGTAAATTTTAACCCCTACAAAACTCAGTTAATTACTGCAAAAAAACTATCGCAGTACTGTGAACATTCTTATATTAATGAATGGCAACCCTCTCACTGAGTTCTCTTCTTTACGCCTTCTAGGATTATCGTTTACTAGTGACCTTTCATGGAAACTATATATACAATCGATTGCTAAAGTAGCATCAGCTAAGTTTACTTTACTTTATCATGCTCACTATTTTCTTACTCCTGATTCCATTCTCTACCTCTACAAATCTCTTCTTTATCCCTGTATGGAATACCATTGTCATATTTGGGCTGGCTTTTCTTATTATGATCTTTCTCTTCTAGACAAGGTCCATAAATGCATTGTAAATGTAGTTGGACCCGCTCTATCTGCTAAGCTTGAGCCTCTTTCCCATCATTGTAAAATTGCATCTCTTTCTTTTTTCTACAAATACTATCATGGTTGCTACTAAAAGGAGCAATTATCTACAGTAAAACATGGCTAAAGAATTGTTAGAGTTTAGGGAGGTTATACTATGGACCAGAGACATTATTTAAAAATCATAAATGTTATGCTGCCATATGCAAATGACAAAATGACTTGAAAATAGATCTTATAACAAGATAATGATCCAAAATATTGGAACTATTAAGGATTTATATCAAGTCACAAAAAAGATTGCTGATATATTGTAAGGTTTATATTAAATCACAAAAAAAACTTCTGCTAAATTAAAAATACCTTACCTCATACAACATTCAAAACTTAAATAATACCTGTTTCGTAAAAGGTTGTAACTTTTTCAATCCATTTTGTAAATTCTCCACCAGCTTGTTTAACTGTACAACATATAAAACTTGATACAATAGCTGCAACTAATCCTCTTAGATGTGGATCATCATGAGTACTAAATAGCATGATGTCCCTAACCAATTGACCATCACTAAAATCAATGTCGTCTGGCAAAGCTTTAGCAACAAAAGCTTCAGGAAATATTTTCAAAGCTGAGCAAATGCAACTTAAAGCCAAAGCTTTGACACTAACTCTAGTTTGAGTATCTGGTAATACACAACCTGGTTTTCCTTGAAGCAAAAAAGAACACATAACACGAACACAATGCAAAGCTGGAACACCTGTGCATGACACAGGATCAAAATTAAATAGCGATTGTAAAGCAACAAAAGAATCTTTATTAAGCAAATCTTTTTGACGCGGATCTTCAAACGTACAACTAGAAAGATCATCTTGACTATCAATACCAAAACTTTGATCAGTAACATAGCCATCAGTATGAGACTCAATGTTAACCATACTTCCTTGAGTATATGTTCGAGGTAAATCCAAAACTCCTTCAAAGTCATTAGGGACATCAAAATTATAAGATGAAATGGATTCAGTTGATACAAAATCATTTTTATCTGTAATCTATAAATTAAATAGTTTAAAATATGATAAATCTTTAAATATTAATATTTCAAAACAAGGTATTTTTTTATTTTTTATAACTTTTTATAGTTTTAAATTAATTACCATAATATTTGAAAAATAATCTATCTTGGGAACTTCCCATAAATTGTTAACGCTTGGTTCTAAACTTGATTCTGCAATATCATCATCTGATTTTTTGCTGTTAAAAATATCACTGGTTGATGATGATAAACTATACAAATCATTAGACAATCCAGAATCTCCCATTTGGCTTGAAGATAAAGAATCATCTGTTGTAAAAAAAAATTTAAACAAAATTTATGTACATATATGTATATATATATATATATATATATATATATACATATATATATATATATACACATATATATATATATTTATATATGTATATATATATATATATATATATATATATATATATATATATATATATATATATATATATATATATATATATATATCGAAATAGCAATGTAATATACTGAAATAGCAGTGTAGTCTCATACTAGAAAAACTACAAAAAAAAAGAAGATAAATGCATTGTTCAAGCTGCTATTAAAAATTGCTACATTTCTACAGATGAGATAAAAGTAAATGAATTTTTTTTTGTAGCTCTGACAAAATGATGACTTTCTTTTTTTATCTCATCTGTAGAAGCTTAATAGCAGCTTAAACCCTGGATAACTCGGTTGGAATTTCAGTTGCCCTTGAACTTTCTCTATCAACTTACTATAAAACTATCCGCTTAAATAATACCCTGGTTAAGTTGGACCATTTGCTAACACATACTTTTTTTATACTGAAATTTCAAATACTTCAATAAAATTCCAAACTTTAAACACTTAAAAATAAATTACCTTTATGTCAAATATGATTAAACATAACTAAATATTTTCACTGATATCTTTGATTCGGTTAATCTTTGATTAAATTTTATTTATTAATGACTATTATATTAAAAATTCAAAAATATCAATTAAAATTCAAAACTTAGAACATTCAAAAATTAAATTTGCACTAAACTTAAACTTTGCACTAAATATAATTTAACAAACTAAACATTTTCACTGATATCTTTGATTTAGATAAGCTTTGATTAAATTTAATTTATTAAAAATGTTGAAGGTTGCTAAAAGAAAGCTAACAAGTAGAACTATAACAGACTTATACTTAATACTAAAGGAACTCATTAAAGGAGAATCATATGTATCTATACCAAAAAAATATGGCATTTGCAACTTAATTGTGACAACTTTTAAGCATTCTATGGATGGTTAGATTGACGGGAAAAAAAAGAAATAATGTATTGTTTAAAACAATATAAGGTATTTTATCATTTCATTGTACATTGATGTTTACATATTTTTCAACCATTTGTCTGAGAAATAATAATAATAAGTTTTTCTTTTATATTCCATCACCCCAAATTAATAGTTTAGCAATCCAGTTCTTTTGTTTTATTTTGTCTAAATGAGATGCAATTGGCTCATTATTACACACTGCATGAAAAGCAAATAAAACCATAGCTAATAAAGTTTGTTGATATTAAAATTATTTTTTTATTTTGTATAAGTGATGGTCAAGAGGTTGCCAATTAAACGACAGCTCCTTGGAAGAAAACGACTTGCTGACAATATCGTCTTTTTACATCTTGCAATATATTTAATGCAGATGAGTTCAATTTGTTTGATAAAGCACTTACAAAAAAAAGTATACATTTGAAAGGTGAGAAATGTAGTGGAGTTAAGAATTGCAAGATACAACTAACTGGCTTGCTACAGCTAAGATATGTGCAGAAAAAACTCCCATAGGTAGTATAGGTCATCGACAATTGCACCACCCATCGGAATATTGAGAATCTCAAATCAGTCACACTCTACTTTCATTACCACAAACACAACTTCATGTTTGCAGCCAATGAATCAAGGACTCATACACAATCATTGAAATACAAGTACCTAACTAATTTGATTAACAAGACCATAAATGCTATTAATAACAGGAAACAAATCCCTTCAATCTCCATACTTGATGCTATGAAAATGCTTGTTCATCCTTAAAATGAAGTTTCAGAAACCACTATTATTAAATGCTTCCACAAAGCAGGATTTAAGGAAGAAATAGGAGTACCAGATAAAGATGATAAATACTATTCAGAAATAAAAAATTCAATTGATCAATTACACCAGCATGACGAGGATCTTATTCCAGATAACTTTACTTAAGAAGATTTATTAACGATTGATGATGACATTTCAGTTATTGGAGGAGTGATAACTGATGAAAAAATTAAATAAATGTTTACTCAGTGTAGTGCCTTGTATTAATGTTTACTCAGAGTAGTCAAATTGGAAGAGTAGCTTTGAATTCTTCAAAGCTATTTGAAGAATTCAAAGCTAATTGTGCAAGTCACTGAAACAAATATCAATATCTTTTTTTTGTTTATAGTATATATCATATATACAAAAATATATATTTCACATAAAATTATATAGTTTATATATGTACATAATATTTAAATATTGAAGAACATTCAATTAGTCTTGGATTTTTAATAAGTCTGACATTTGCAAAGTTGAACAAAGTATATATATATACCCCTTCAGAACCCAAGTTAATGGGATTCTAATCTGTGCGCGTGTGTATATATATGCATATATATGCATATATACATATATATGTGTATATATATGCATATATATGTATATATATATGCATATATATGCATATATATATATATATGTATATATATATATGTGTATATATATATATATATATATATATATATATATATATATATATATATATATATATATATATATATATATATATATATGGGGAAAACAAATAATTAAATGATAGTTTTGAGCCAAAACACAAAGTTGTTACCTAATAAATCAGGTAGTTGACCTGTAATAGTAGCAGCTATGCCTGTTGGAGAAAGTAATATTGATGTTAAAAACTTGGCTTGACATAACAAAATTTGATTCAATGTTTCCAGAGCAGCAGTAACAACATTGTGATCACCATGTTTTGTACAAAACATAGTTACTTCATAAATCTTCAAGAAATAAAAACATTTGTAAAGATTTTTCTTGACATTACATAAATGTTACTCATGTAAACTATGATAATTATACTGTTATGAATAATACAGTAGTTATGACAACAAATCATATGTTATTTAATAATACAGTAGTTATGACAACAAATCATATGTTATTTGATAATATCATATTTGCATAAATATTATAGTTATTACAATATCTTTAAAATAACATATAATATATAACAAGCAATTAAATGATAGTTATATATAATATATAACATATAATATATAACATATAATATATAACATATAACATATAATATATAACATATAATATATAACATATAATATATAACATATAATATATAACATATAATATATAACATATAACATAATATATAACATATAATATATAACATACAATATACAACATATAATATATAACATATAATATATAACATATAATATATAACATATAACATATAATATATAACATATAGTATATAACATACAATATATAACATATAATATATAACAAGCATTATTTATATATAACATATAATATATATGCGTTATATAATGACTCTTAATGACTCTATGTGTTTAATATTAAAAAAATTAAGAGCACTTTATGTAAAAACCATTAAAATTAAGGAAACTAAATAAACTTTATTGTAAAAAAAAAAATCACAAAAACTTGTTTTTTTTTTTAATTTAAAATATTTTAATCTTTTTTTACTATTTTTATTACTTAATTTTATTTAATTGTCTTTTCATTTTTGTTTCATTGACTGATTTATTTAGAGCTTAGCGTAGTGGAGTGCACATACATTGGCTGACTTAAAAAGGGAGAACATGCAGGTAGTGTACATACATTGGCTGACTTAAATAGGGAGAATATGCAGGAAGTGTACATACATAGACAAATATTTGAATTAAAAAGTATTGATTTATATCGCAATTTCCTAATATCATTTTTACATTATTAATCTAAATATGTGCGCTTTAATTTTTCAGAACAAGAAGAAAAAAAGAAAAATGAAGGAAAAGATTAAAGGCCAAACCCTCAGTCGATGTAGCAGCACTCCTTTAAGCCACCAGGCTTTAAGATAGTCAATTTATGTAATGAAGCCCTCGCAGAGCTTTCTGCTTTTGTATGATGTCATAAGTGTGTGTAACGCTGCATTTATGTATGATGTATGTGTATATATATATATATGTGGGTATATATATATGTGGGTATATATATATATATATATATATGTGGGTATATATATATGTGGGTATATATATATATATATATATGTATATATATATATATATATATATATATATATATATATATATATATATATATATATATATATATATATATATATATATATATGTATATATATATACATATATACATGTATACATCTATATATAATATATATATATATATATATATATATATATATATATATATATATATATATATATATATATTAGGATGCTCTGAAAAATTTTAGGTCAAAATTTTTTAACTGCCTGGATATTTTCCCATTTGTTTCATCATAAAATACAAGAAAAATTATACTTTAAGATTTAGAAATAACTGTAAGCCTTGCCACCACAAAGAAAATGTTTTTCATATTATTTAACACTGAAAATACTACAAAAAAATTGTAACATAAAAAATATAAAAATTTTTTTTTTCAAAATTTAGAAAAACTGTTGATATGTTCATTTAAACAATGAACATAACGAAAAAAGTTCAGTAAGGTTATTTTATAAGATTTAAATATATTAAACTAGTACTGATGTCTCTAAGAAAAAAAGAATAGAAGAAACATAGAAGAGTGCATTAAATATGCAAGCACAACGCAGTTTCTCCATTTTATCTTGATCACAATTCAGCTAGTCACAAAAGATATACATCTTAGCACTATATATAACAGTTGCCATCCAGCAGGCATGATGGTTTGCATCAGGTTTTAGACAGTGCACTCCACAAGGAGGCATTTCTCCCAAAAGTATTAATATGAGTTCTGCACATTCTCTGTAATTATCACGCGGCAAGCTGACGCCGTCAGTTGAAGTCAACATTTATTGCAAAAAATTAACAACTTTGTCTTTCTGCTGCTTAAGACAACGATCAGTGATATGCAAAATTTTAAATTTTGATTGATCTTCGATGGTTTCCCAAGATTTCTTAAATTCTTGGAACTCAAGAGTGTCAGGACTGGACGTTGGACCAAAAATCTTTTGCCAGGCAGAACATAAAATTCTTTTCATGCACTATTTTTCCACCCAGAATTTGATGCTGTGGGACTGTTCTAGCTTCCACCAAACCACAAGAGAATGGCTGTTATTAGCCATAGTTGCACCAGTTCCATCAGAGATAACTGGAACCCAAGTAATTTACCTTCTTTACAGTTTGGAATCCCAGCTTTAAGAACACCTAGCCATTCAGCATCCTATGGAACAATTTTTCCATCCCAATGTAATGTAACATACTTTGGGGAAACAAATGTAGTTTCAATCTAATCCCCATATTTTATTCGAAGTTTTTTAGCTGCTGTTCTGCTGCTTGTTTTTGATAAAGTCACACACTGCAAATCAGCATCACCCTCTGAAATTATAGCTGCCATGAAAGCTGCTCTTTTACCAGCTGATAAATTTAAGCGATCTGCCATTGCTGAAATTTCTTCACTTTTAAATGGATTGCGTAGAAGAGCCGGTGTAATTACTCTGTTTTTATCAGGCTGGATGTTTTTTGGTTTTGTAGCAGATTTAGGTGGGTTTTCAAAATCTTCATCTTCAAAATAGTCTGAACTGCGTGTAACTGTAACACTAGAGTCATCTGCAGATTGCAAGTCTTCTTCAGGACTTATAGTTTCAGGTTTTGTGTTTGTTGTTGCTAAAAGATCTTCTTTTTTCTTCAACCATTCTTCTTGTCATTTTAATTCTCTCTCTGTATTTTCTGTGTAATTCTCCTTTTGTATGCTCGCCTCTAACTGCCATAAGATATTCAATATCTTCTTTTTTCTGCTCACTATCATGAAGTGGATCAGTTTCTATTTTGTTTTGTGCATCTTGGGGAGCAATATAAAAATAATTTTCCAGATCATTAACAAACAGTTTTTCTTTAGCTTCATTAGATTGACATCTTTTCTTCTTTTAAAGTGTTCTATAAGCATCATACAAATCCAAAATTTTTGCTTTAGCCTTATCTTTGTGTTGAATTGCAATTCCAGCTTTATCCCATTGATTTTGAATTTCTGCAATAACCATGTTTGCTATAGCACCATTAAAGTTGACATGTTTAGCATGTTTCATGGGTCCTTCTATTATAAAGAAAAACAAACACAGGACATCTCCCTTTGATGGAATTCTTGATGGTAATGATTGAGTTAATGGTTTTCCTAATAACCAGATATCAATATCCTTTCTTAAAACCGACCTACCCATAATTGGGTTAAAGCAATGAGTAGTGACTAAGTAAAAAAGTGCAATACTTAAAATTTAGTTTCATCTAATATCCTAGTCAGTGCTCAGTTTCTCCACATTTACCCATAGGTACTTCTGATCACAGTTTGATCTCTCTAAAACTATTATCTCATTCCCCTTCATCATCTGAATCCCCCTATTATCATATCTCTGACAACTACCTTAAAGCTGACTGGGACTCTTTCCGTGATTTTCTTCGTGATGGCCCTTGGGTTGAAATCTTTTGTCTTCCTGATGACAAATGTGCTTCTTACATAACTTTTGTGGATTCAGGCAGGCATGGAATTTTTTATTCCCTCTCCACGATTCCAAGTCAGGTCTCACTCTTCTCCATATCTATCAGCAAAACAATTCTCCAGAAAACAGACGTCTGTTTATTACTGCTAGAAACCATTGTAAAAAGGTTTTTTCTAACGCCAAAGCCCGCTATTATCAGGTCATGAAATCTTGTATTTCATCACAAAAACTAAGCTCTCATGACTTCTGGAAAATCTTTAATAGTATCAATAATAAGGGCAAATCTGTAATTCTACCTCTCTTGTATGGTTCAGATTTTGTCACATCACTTAAAGACAAAGCTGAATTGTTTGCTAAGAACTTCTCAACAATACCATCTCTTGATTCCACTAATTGTGTTCTACCTGATATTGCCGTCAAACAGGTTGATCCATTGCTTGACATTCGCATCACTCCAGATTCTGTATCTAAAGTGATTTCCTGCTTAGACTCTTCAACAGCTTTTGGCCCGGACAACATACCTGTAATAGTCTTGCAGAAGTGTTCTCCGGAGATGTCGTCTATACTTTCAAAACTATTCAACAAGTGCTTATCAGAGTCTTGTTTTCCAGCCTGCTGGAAATCGGCATCTGTTATCCCTATCTTCAAAAATTCTGGAGAGCAATCTGATTCGTCTAACTACCGTCCCATTAGTCTTCTTTCTATCATAAGCAAGGTTTTTAAGTCTTTAATTAACAAACACTTAATTTCTCATCTTGAATCTAATAACTTACTTTATGACCATCAATATGGATTTCGATCTTCTTGTTCTACAGCTGTTTGCTAACAGTATTAACCGATAGGTTTTATCGTGCATCAGATAACGGTGGAGAGGTTAAGCCCATCACTCTTGACATTTCAAAAGCTTTTGATAAAGTTTGGTCTTTTCTATAAGCTTTCTTCTTATGGTGTATCTGGCAACAAGATTATTAAATCCTTCTTTTCCAATTGTGGTATAAATGTTGTCCTCGATGGACAACACTCTTCTTCTTATTCTGTAACTTCAGAGGTACCTCATGGTTCTATCCTTGGCTCTATACGCTTTTTAATTTATATTAACGATCTTCCAGATATTCTCATATCTAAGGTGGCATTATTCACTGATGATACTACCATTTATTCTTGTCATGATAAGAAGCCAACACTCTCTAATTGCTTGGAGGGGGCATTTGAGCTTGAAAAGGATCTCACTTCTGCTACAGCATGGGGCTCACAGTGGCTGGTGAACTTTAATTCAGATAAAACTCAATTTTTTTCAGCCAATCGTTATTGCAATAATCTAGATCTTCCTACTTTTACGAACGGTAATGTACTCGATGAGTCATCCACTCTTCATCTTCTACGATTAACTCTTACTTCTGATCTTTCTTGGAAACCATATATCAAATCCGTTGCAAAATTAGCATCTGCTAAGGTTGCATCACTTTATCAAGCTCAACTCTTTCTTACTCCGGATTCTATTCTCTATCTCTATAAATCTCAAATCCGGCCTTGTATGGAATACTGTTGCCATATCTGGGGTGGATCTTCTAATGATGCCCTTTCTCTTTTAGACAAGGTGCAAAAACTCGTTGTAAATATAGTTGAACCTGCTCTTGCAGCCAACCTCTAATTATTATCATATCATCATAATGTTGCTTCTCTTTCTCTTTTCTAAGAGTACAATGATGGGCACTGCTCTAAAGAGCTAGCATCTCTTGTGGCATCTGCTAAAACTCATTCTGGTTTTACTCGTCATTCAATTAAGTCTCATCCTGTTTCTGTGACTGTTTCTAAGTGCTCCAAAAACTCTTATTCGTCTAGTTTTTTTCCTCAAATATCAGTTCTTTGGACTTTGGAATTCGCTTCCTTCATCTTGCTTTCCTGATTTATATAATTTGCAATCCTTTAAGCTGTCTGTCAATCGTTATCTTGCTCTACAATCTTCATCTTTTCTCTTCCAGTAACTTCCAACTTTAATTAGTGGTTGCTTGTAGCCTTGTTGAAGCAAAGATGTTTAAAAAATATATATATATATCTTTGATAATCTTTGATAATTTACCTTAAAATAAATGATAGAATTAAAGAGATTTTAAAAAAGATATTATAAAAATATATTATTAAAGATAATATACATATTAAAAAATTAATTAATTATCAATTAAATATTATTATTTATAAGCTTTATTTATAAATTATCTATTTTTATTCATTAATTTATATTATATTCATGCTATAATTATTTTGTATCATTTATGTAATAGTTGCCAAAAATTTGTGTCAAATTTACATAAACGTAACATCGTAAATTTACGTAAAAAAATTTCAAACTACTTTTTGGGATCTGCTAAGGCTTAAACACTACTAAATTGCTTGAAATTTGTTTACTTATTCTAAAATAGATAAAGGAATGGGAAAACCAACAGGGAGCAAGATTTTGAGAATAAAAAATTTACACTATACATTTCTAGAGTACCCTAATATATATAATGTGTGTGTGTGTGTGTGTGTGTGTGTGTGTGTGTGTGTGTGTGTGTGTGTGTGTGTGTGTGTGTGTATTTATGTATGTATGTATATATATATATATATTATGCGGTAGTGGTGTAGTGGTAGAGCGCTCGCTTCATAAGCGAGAGGTACCGAGTTCGACCCACGTCCCTGGTAGTACCGCGCTCAACTTGTTTCTCCGCGCAGCGGCCTTGTTCGTCAAGGTTTGTGTTTCGGAGTTATAGAGTTGAGAGAGGGTTATAACCACAATTAAGTAGCCTCCTCATCTGTAGTGGCCTTCTGGGCCTTGGGGAGGTGAAATAACAATAATATATATATATATATGTGGGTATCATTAACTAACATATAATATACTAGTTACTGTAAACTGCAGTAAGAAGGATTAGCTAAATTTTAATATTTATATCTCTTCATATTAATACTGAACTTAATAGTAGTAGTAGAAGTGCCCAATGGAGCGTGTTTGATATGGAACCCTTGGGAGCCATTGCAACCAAGGTAAAGGCAAGAAAGAGCACTTTTATAAATAAGAAAATGTGAATGAAAGTGTATGCAAATTATGTACTGTTAAAACATATATCAAGTTAATGCTAAAACATATTAAAACATATATCAATATATCATTCTTCAAATTATGTAATATTAAAACCTATTAAAACATATAAAGTTTTACATGTTTCACTTTTACTTGAAAACTGCATTGCAGCAACACATCCACATAATTTTTTAACTTATAGAATTTGTTTTTATAGAATTTGATAAAGTTTTTTGTTTATTATATAGCATTTTCTTTTAAAAATTTTACAATCTTTTACACCTTAGTGACCAAAGTGGTTAGCTTGTAGAGTTTCTGATGCAAAGCGCCAAGGTTCAAATCCATCCATTGGTACCTTATTTATTTGTTTTTTAATCTTTTTTGATTTTTTTAAAATACAAAATAAAACACTTTTGAAATTTAATAGAGATTATACATATCTTTTATATTAGATTATATAGCTTATTTGTCATTTTATAAAGCTTTTTTATTACATTAAATAGTTTTAAAATTTTTTTCAGACAACATGCCTATGTGGCTGAAGTGGTAAGCTAGCAGAGTTTTTAAAGCAAAACGGTGTGGTTTGAATTTTACCAATTGCACTTTATTATTACTTTTTTAAATATTTTTCGATTTTTTAAAAACAAAATAAAGATTTTTTGAAGTTCTAGAAAATTTTTAAAAAAGCCTAAAATTTCTAAAAACATCTAAACACCAGGAGAAATTTGTCACATATATGTCATAATATAGATACTTATTAATGTGCTTAGGTAATAATAATAAGCTGTGAATGGTCTAGAAAAAAAAAAAAAAAGATCTGAAACTTAATAAAGAAAAAGTTTAGTAAGACAGTCCTGCAACTCAAGTAGGTGCTGCTGTGGAGGCAAAAAAAAAAAATGCCTGTAGCTAGAAAAAACTTTAAAACTATTTTAACAACTAAATGTCTTTTCGCTATATTTATCTTTTTGCTATAAATATATACGACCAGATTGAAAAAATTGAAAATATATTGTTTTAAGGGGCAGATTTGAACCCTTGCAAAATGACGCAGATGACAGAGCATTAAACCACTGATTTATTAAATTTATGCATCTAATCGAAAACTATTGTATAAACTCTTATACTCATTGCGATTAATCAATACTTTTCAAGCACATTCTCTAAATAAGCGCAGCCTTATTTTATAGCATCCAATATAACATCTAATATAATATAACAATAAAAAAATATGTTATATGCAAATGTAAAAAATCCACTTATAAAACATTTTATACAGGATCCTGTGTAATTATAAGAAAATGTTTCTAATAATTACAAGTCTTATTTGCTTAAACTGTTTTGTTTTGAACTTTTCTATTTATATTGTATTTAAAAAAATTGACAAGATTGAAAAAATAGGAAACATATTGTATTTTTAAACATATTAAACTTTCCTCTAAGATGATAAAAACATATTATTTTTATCATCTTAGAGGAAAATTTAAAACTTCTATTTTAGATTTTGCCCCTTTTTTGATAATTTTTGGTTGCTAAAATTGTCATCTTTTTAGTTCCGCCATTTGTATAGCGTTACATACAAACGTCTGTAAGTGTAAGTGTCTTTAACATATGTTGAGTTTGCAGACGATATATGAAACAATCGTGTATAACATATGTATAATATGGGTTAATATAATTCATGTTATATATGTATAACATGAATTATTTTGTTTATATAACTAAAAGGTTTTTAAAAAATACCTGCAAAAACTGTTTTTTTTCAAGTACTCTGTCTTTACTAAAATTAGCTGCATGTTTTGCTTTCTCTATTACAGGATCCGTATAATTAAGCTTTAGCTGAGCAGAATCACTAAGATTTGGAAGAATGCCACGAAAACATAACAATACTCCAAGAATAGTATTAGCTGGCATACTGGATGTTAAAGGTGTAACCATTCCTAAACATGTATTATTTTATAGGATTACATATTGATAATGATGATTATGATGATGATGATGAGGAGGAGGATGATGATGATGATGATGATGATGATGATGATGATGATGAAGAAGAAGAAGAAGAAGAAGAAGAAGATGAGGATGATGATGATTATGTGGAGGATGATGATGATGAGGATGATTTAAAACTTTACCATAAAAATACTTTAAAATAAAAAATAAAAAAACATGCACCTAACAACATGCTAATAAGCCAGCTGTAAAAATGTGTTGGTTTCCTAGAGTTCTCACAAAGACAGTCTAAAACACCTACAGCAGTACGGCGTAGTGATGCAGACGTAGATTTTATATTTGGCAAAAAGTTCTTCATCAAAATCTAGAGGGAAAAAAAGCAACATGTCAAACAAATGACAATGATGCAAGTTTGAATTAAGCACTTTAGGTAGTAAATGACCTGGGCAAATATTTGACTAAAGCCAAAGTTGTTTTTAATAAAGCAAAACCAGGGCTAGGACTGCAGAAATATTGATGCATTCTATAAATAAATTATCATTTACTGAAATTCACATTATATACAGTCCCTGGTCAAATTACCTCAAATTATTTTTTTTTGTTTTTTTTAATTTTCTAGTAATAAAACTATTCTTTTTAATAATATAATTATTTTTTGACATACACAAAATAATAATAAGAATATGTTTATTAACATAAATTTTTAATAATTGTTGATACTCCTGCATTTTTTAATAATCCAAAAAAGGATTAAGGAATACTTTAAATGTTCTAATATTTTGTTGATACTCACTTGTTTTTTACTACTTCACAAAAACAATAGGTCTTTTCTTTTAAATGTGTATTATGGTTCCAATGCCAAATAACATTTTCAATCAGTTGGGTCCTATTCATGACCTTTTTAAATTTTTCTCTTTAATAAACTCCATACATTTTTGAAATAGACTTAAATCTGATGATTAACAATGGATTTTTCAATGGCCATCGTTATTCTTTTATCTTTTGTTATGGGTGTCTTTTATAAATATATTTTAAGAAAACATACCAGAAAAGTAAGGAAGACAAAGCACAATTTTGCAAATTGTAAGATATATATATATATATCAGGCCTTGTTACGAGATTTCGCTGCGTAGCGAAAACGCGTAATGCATTTCTAAGTTACTCAACTCATCAAATATATTTTGCATCGTTAGAAGTTATATTGCGTCACTCGCATCTTTTCAAGTACCGCATTGTAATTAAAGTTATTTTATTAACGCCTTAAAAATCATACAAACAGTTTGTTTTTTTCTCACTATTACAAAAGTAACAAATAAAATATAAGTTCTTATATAAAAAATTTTTATTTTTATTATTTTTTTCAAATATGAACTAAATTTTACTTTGAAAAAAATATTTTTTTCATGAAACGTAAAATAATGTTTGTTTATTTTCTTATGATTTTTATGTTAATTTTCTTATGATTTTGGTTTTTGGTTATTTTATTAACTGTTAATAAATTTTTTCTTATTTAATATATGAACTCATTTTAATTTTTTTAAACAAGAAAGAGTTGTTTTTTTTGTTTATCAGTTACCGATAACATATTTGTGATCATAATTTAATTTTTATAAATTAAACGAACGTCATTAAAACTTTACGTTATTGAATTAACAATAAACAAAATATCTTATTAATAAAGTATTTACATCAAAATAAATCGTGCATTTTTTAAACTATTATGACTAAAAATAAATTTTATATTTAAAATAAATTTATATATTTAATTCCTTAAGATAAAACTTAAAACACCTAATTTTTTTAACTAATTTTAACAACAACAAAAAAATTATTTAACAAACTGTTTCTTTAACAAAAAATCTATTAGTTTACAATTGCGGTTAAATACTTACGACTTTATTTCTTCTGAATAAACGTCACGTTAACGACAATCAAAAGATAATTTAAATATTCTAAAAGATATAAGTTTTTGCGTAGCGCAAAACTGCTGAACGCGTAGGCAAATCGCCTTTTTGCAAGCAAAATGCGAGCTGCGTAGCGCTTCTTAACGAGGCCTGATTATATATATATATATATATATATATATATATATATATATATATATATATATATATATATATATATATATATACACACACACACATATATATCTAGTTTAGCACAAAAGTTTATTCGAGTTTTTCATAACTATGTGCCAGTTATTCTAACATTAAAGTTTAACGGATATAGATTTTAAGTTTATTTTTTTTTTGTGCTTTGCTATTAAATAAAATAAAATTGTCAATAAATTTGACAAAAAAAAAATTCACACATACTAAACTATTTCCGTAAAACTAATTAAACGTTATACAATATATTTTACTGATGACATAAAAGTTTAATTAAGTTAATTAATTATACATTTATCACACTCGATAACTAATTATTATACTTAATTACCACTATAAATTATAAATATAAAAGGTACTCATGATTCTTAAATGAAAAAAATAATTTTAAAATTACAAAAACATATTTTAATTGAAAAAAATTATTTAAAGAATAACTGAAATATTTTAAATTTCAATTCGTTTACAAATTTTTGGGTAGGAAAGCAACATTTGGGTAGAAAAGCAGTGTCAGAGAATATCAAATGGCAAATTATTTTACTGGTCAAATCAAAGAATCATAATAACGTTGAAATTAATTAACTTATGGGTGTTTCTGAACTTTGCATGCAAAAAACAGTGAAAGCCTTGGAGCTAACAGGTAATGTTGTTGACATGCCTCGTTCTGGAAGACCACTGAAGCTTTGTGACTGTGACAAAAGTAGCATATTCAGAACCAGTAGAAAAAACCCTAGGCTCAGCAACAAAAAGCTAGCTCAAATATTCAATCAATCTTTTTCTAATCAAAATGTAAGCAAAGAACTTGTTAGAAAAACATTAGCAAAAAAAGGTATTGGGTCTTACATTGCAATAAGAAAACCTATCCTGTCAAACACGGAAAAGACAAAAATAGTGCAAAAAACGTTTGGATTGGGCAGTTGAAGATTGGACAAAAGTGATTTGGAGCAATGAGTCAAATTTTCAGGTTGTGAACTGCAAAGGAAGAATACACGTTAAAAGATTTGCAACTGAGAAATTTTGCGAGTGCTATTTACAAGCAAGACAACAAGATGTTGGAGGCTCAGTAGGCATATGGGGATGTTTTTCCGACAAAGGCCTTGGTTTTTGTGAGTTGTATAATGGCCGTATCAACCAATATACCTACAAAAACACACTTAAAACACGTTTGATTCCATCGACAAGACAATTGTATGACAGAAGCAAGCAATATATCTTCCAGCAAGACAGGGCTCCAGCACACACAACACATAGTATAACAAACTAGTTTACTACAAAGGAGAAAAATTTGTTTGTAGGCAACCTAGAATATCAGATATCAACCCAATAGAAAATATTTGGTCATAGATCGACACTCAATAGATAAACCATCAATATCAATCAACTGAGCATTCGAAGCAACTGCTGAGTGAGTACTGGTTAAAAGATTCACATGAGATGTGTATGAAATTGGTCGAATCAATTCAGAAACTAGTTCTTCTTTACTATCGAGCATAAGGAGGATAATTTAAATGTATAATTTTTTGTGTTTTAAACCCTAACTCGATTAAACTTATGCAACTAATGTTATGATTATAAAATTATTAATTTAATTCTTTTGAATTACATTTTTAACTATCTTATCTTAATAATATTAATTGTATAGCTAATAGATTGTTCATATAAAAATAAAAAAAATTAATTAAACTCATTTTCCTGATTTTATTAGTTAAAAAACCCTGAAAAGTTTGATTAAAATCACCATCTTGATTAAACTTTTGTGTATAGCTGTATATATATACATATATATGTATATATATACATATATATGCATATATACACATATATACATATATATGCATATATATATATATATATATGTAACAGTTTTTCCTGGCCAGTCTCTGTAACATTTTCTGACCTTGAAAACAATTTTTTTTAATTAAAAAACCTAAAACTGACCTAGTGATTGTAAAATTAAAAACGACCATGCAAGAGTGTGTGTATATATATATATATATATATATATATATATATATATATATATATATATATATACTCTAGTGCTATTAGATGCACTTTTTCTACTTTAACGGGTTTTTTTTCGACCTAAAACAGCAATTTCATATATTTCAAGTGCATCTAATAGCGCTTCCGTTATAATATATACATATATATATATATATACATATATATATATATATATATATATATATATATATATATATATATATATATATATATGTATATATATATATATATATATATAGGCCTCAGGGGGAAGAAATAAGTGCAAGAGCAGCAAAAAGCTCTCCTAAAACAAACATGGTAAGTTATGCAAGCTGCTCCTCTAAACAGCTTTTTAGGTTTTGGTTTTTGCGAGAGCTATCTGTTTATTCATTTTAAAAAATTGCTTATTAATTGCAAAATTTTGGTTTTACATTTGTTAAAAGTTCACGGCGCAACAAGTTGTTTTTTTTTAATGGATGTTGACGTTTATATCTTTACTTAATGACGAACGTCTAATTTAAGAGATATATGTCATTTAAGGAAGTTTTATTTTCAAATAATTTTTATTTTAATTAATAAGTTATTAGTTTTTTATCATAAATATGTGTTTTTTATAATAAATATGTGTTTTTTATCATAAATATGTGTTTTTTATAATAAATAAAAAACTATCAATCGCATAATTATTTGGAAAAAAAATTCCTGAAGTAATGCGTGTGCTTTTAAAAATTTTAACCAAATGCTAACGTGTGCATATGCAAACATATAGAAACGTGGCGTTCATTTTTCTGTTTTTTTTGTATGTGGCATTCATTTTTCTGTTTTTTTTGTATGTGACATTCATTTTTCTGTTTTTTTTTAATCAAAAGTTTGCACTTTCGTAGATTTGACACGCTATGTCAAGCATATGTTTGTTACAATGATATTACAAGATTATATCATAACAAGTGTCATTTATTGCAGCATAAAAAAATTCTTTAGACATGCGTTGTTTTTACTGCTTATAAAAAAAAATTTATATTTTCTTATTGTAATAGAATGCAGACTTTTTAAGAAATGTTAAATATAAATATTAAAATGACTGCATTTTTATTTTAGTTACAATGATAATTATACTTTTAAGAGAGAAAAATTATACAATTGTAAAAGCCATAAATGACAGGAATGTTGCTTGGACCACAAGCAGTAGATAAGTTTTATAGAGAAATAACTTTAGCAAAAAAAGACAGAGTGATTTGGATGTCTAACAATTGACTAATCTGTTTCTCTGGAATGACAGGAGTAGTGTGGTCATTAGATTCAAAAGCCAAATTAGAGAAAAAGTTCTTTCCAAATAGTTCTGCCTTATTCTTGGAAAAGGTAACAAAATCTAGATCCATATATTAGACTTACCTTTGTTAATGACACTGTTGAAGGTTTTAAAAAACTCTGGAATCTAACTTCTGAGATACAAGATTTTGTAATAATGGAGCATCAGATAGCACCTTCTTACATTGATTTTGCAATAATAAAAAGACATTTGTTCTCAAGAGAGTTGTTCTTGTAAAAAAAATCTTGTAAAAAGATTACAATCAGAAATATCAGCTGCACAAGAAAGTGAAAGTGAAAATCAAGACGAGGTTTGAAATAAAACCGATAAAGAATAAAAGCTTCCATACCTGTTTGGATCCTGGAGATTATGCATTAAGCATAATTATCAGCACATAGTAGGCATAACTATCAGCATAATTATCAACAGAGATGAAAGTCGTCAACCTTAGTACCATCAGAAAGAAAATCACAATAGAACCTTAGACAGCTTTATGGTAGTAAGTAATGGGGATAAAGAAGAAGAAGTATCAATATGAAGTACAAGATAAGAGATTTAGAGAGATCATTGCATGGTTCAAACTACCTAATTAATAACAAGGAGAAACTAAACACAAACTAGGGTCAGAGATAAGACACAAAAGTTACTTTAAAGACCACAAGTGAGCATTGTTGAGGCCACAAGTATATTTTTTTAGGTACTTTAGTTGTGTTTTTAGTTATTAGAGAATATGCAGTTATGGAGTTGCCTTGGTCAAGCTAATTAACCCAAAATTGTAAGAAAGGGCTCCTTATGTGGCCTCAACAATGCTCACCAAAAACACTAACAGAGACACCATCCATGCACAATGTGGCATTGATAACACTCTGATATTTTACAGCTATTGATGGAATTAGCCTATCTGAAAGCTACCACAGAGTTCGGGGAAACCTTACTACCAGCTTCCTTCAAAACTATTAAACTAAGTTTTGAAGGAAGTACCCTCATCAAGAAATAGCAGGAAGAGTTTTTACAAGCAAAATCCCATGATTAAAGTCAAAAAGATTACGCATTCATCATCTTATACAAAAAAGAATCTAACACAGGTTTACATATACACTAGCCTACAAGATGAAGAAGAGGTGTAAAATTGGTCAACAGAATTTTTTTGATTACCCCTAAAGTCTTGCCTATGAGGCCTTCTACAAGACAGTAGCTGAATGCAATTAACATCTGCCTAAAATGAGAATTTTATTGAGACACCATCTCAAGCTTTTACTCAACCAAGGGCCCCAAGGCAGAGACACTTCAAGTCAGAGTTTACTTCTCCTAGTCTTTGCTTAGAAAAGCAAATCCTAGAAGACAATAGGACATGGACATATAAAAATATTGAAAAAATTAAATGGCATGTTCCAACTACAAATTTTAAAGTACCTATTTTAAGAAGACCAGATCATCACACTATTACCTATTTCAAAAATGATCTTCATGAAAATTTCTTTACAAATCGAGTATTAAAACTATAGAACAAACTGCCAACTTGTTGAATTGCAGTTTGAAATAAGTTCAAAGCGAAAATAGACATGCTATGTTTTGCAACCTAATTTTTGGTTTTAATAAAGTTATTTTTGTAAAATCTTGTAAAACCTGTTTTGAGGCTGTCATAAGGTTGACTTGACATTGACTCTTAACAGAAAAATATATTATTATATTATCAAACAACGTATATGACCAAATTTGTAGCAAGATGGAACAAAACTAAAAAAAATTTTGTAACAGACCTGTATAAGTTTTTTTTTTAATGATAAACTGATGTTGAAAAGTAATTGGATTTTTAAATAAGTACATCTAAAAAGACAATCTACTTTCTTGTTCTTTTTTCATTGTAAACTTCAAACTTTTATCTTATTTTTTAGGATGATTAAAAAATTCTTGGGCTTTATATTCAGAATTAAAGATAGCAATTATTTCATCTGCATACCATTGATAAAAAATTGGTTCAGAAGAGGGATAACTACTGTATATAACTATAACCCCTGTTTGCTCATGAAATCTAATGAAAATATTAGTTAAGATGGGCACTATAGGAGAACCCATTGCAGCATCATCTGTTTGATCATAATATTTTTTGTTAAATAAAAAATGGGAACCAGTTAAAATCTGAAGTAATTTTGTAAACTGAGTTTTAGAAAATTGTTTTAATCAAGTTTTATTTTTAAAGAACAAATCAGTTGCTATATTGATGGTTTCAAATATAGCAACTGATTTGTAAATAAACTTTCAACTTTATATGAAACAATAAATGTCCTCTTATAATTCTATAAACTAAGCCTTATTACATTAAGCCTTATAACATTTTGTAAAGATTTTATATAGTCAATTTTACTAAGAACAACTATACCATTTCTTTTGTCTGGTCAAATAATGATGATGTTTTTATTTTGTCAGAGTTTAATATTTTATGTTTTCTTAGACAACACTCAAATTAATAATACTTTGCTGAGATTGGATAAAGATATAAAAAGGCTTTTTTTTGTTTTACAAAACAATTGATTTCTGAAATTAAATTAATAATACTTTGCTGGGATTGGATAAAGACATAAAAAGGCTTTTTTTTGTTTTACAAAACAATTGATTTCTGAAATTAAAGCGAATTGATAAGAAAATGAACCCATCTATTTCTACCTTGGGCAAAAAACCCAAATATAAAATATTTCAAGCTATATAAAGCTATATTGGAACTTATTCTAATTATTCAAAAATAAAAAATAAAAAAAATTGTTAATAAATATTGCAAAGATGTTCTAATAAAATTAACATTTAATACTAATAAAATACAAAATAATTTTTGTTTAAAAAATCTACTTTCTAAGCAACTTAAATCTCATGTTGTAAATTTTTACAACTTTTTTTGCGCTGGGTTGCCAGTTAAACTGGAGAAACTTTCAGACATTTAACAATTAGGATAAATGAGCACCTTGGGGCTGATAAAAAATCCCATGTATATAAACATTTAAATTTTAATTCTTTTGAAATTTTGAATACTGCTCCAACTAAATATAAATTAAAGGTAAAAGAATCACTCCACACTAAGTGAGAAAATCCCTTAATAAACAAACTTTCCATTGTACCATTAACTTATCTATTTAATTAAAATGACAGTTTATTTTGATTATATTGATTGGTTATTTACTGAGTCATTTTTTAACCATTTTTATTGGTTTATTACGTATATTTTTTGTCCTTTAATATTACTCTGTAAAACCTCTTTTTCATGTTTTATTGTAAAACCTTTATATCTAATATTTTTCGCAAACCTGATGCAAAGTTGGGAAGTTATTTCTGATCTTATTTTTCCAAATTCCAAGGACTGATAATATATATATATGTATATATATATATATGTATATATATATATATATATATATATATATATATATATATATATATATATATATATATATATATATATATATATATATATATATATATATATATATATATTTAAACAACTTTAAAAAGTATTCTACACAATAGAGTGCTCAATGTTCTTAAAAGAACAGAGCAATTATATTAGTCTAATATATATATATATATATATATATATATATATATATATATATATATATATATATATATATATATATATATATATATTTATATATACATATATACATATATTTATATATAAATATATATATATATATATATATTTATATATACATATATTTATATATAAATATATATATATATATATATATATATATATTTATATATTTATATATACATATATACATATGTATATATTAGGGGTATTCAAAAAAAGTGAATTTTCAAATCTAAAAAACCATACCCCCTAAATTTGGGGCAAATATATAAAAAATGCGCCTCACAAAGTTTGAGCGCTGTCCGTTCACTTTTGACCCCCCCTCAAGCTAATAATTTAGGGGAAAATTGACCGAAAAGTGGTTGTTTTCGGGCGTCTTAAGGGAGGGGCAATTTTTTTTTTCTGCTATATATATATAGGCCTATATTTTTGTTTAAAATATATGGTTTTTTCCTTACTTCTCAAAAATCTATGTTTGGTAATATTGAAAATCATGAAAATTGGTATTTCTTTAAATATATTTTCTGTTATGCCTAATGTTATATACATATAATTTTGTGTAAATTCTGAATTTAAAAAACTTTAAATTTTTCTAATAAATACAGATTAGTACATACAATAAACATTAAAAATGAGTGAAGCACAACTTAGGTCAATGAAAAAGGAACTTTTTATTATAAAAGAGGCAAAACCAGCTATATCAGGTATAAACATTTTTATTAATATTGGAATTATAATGAGTCATTAGTTGCAAAAAAATTTATTTTATTTATAAAATATAAATTTTTCTATTTAGATATACAACTTCCAACAGGCTTGGATATACTTCAACATTTAATATATAACCAACAATGTCGATCTGTATCAATATCAAGTATTATTGCTTGTCCCCCTAAAAAAAAATTTTCTAGATGTTCGGAGAGTTGTTGTGAATGTATTTTGTCTAAAATCAAGAGACCCTGGATTAAAGCTGGATTTGATGTGTTAACTGATTTAAGTTTAGTTAAAAAACTTTTTAAATTGCATAAGTCCTATTCTAACTTGAAAAAAATGCAAAAAGGGGAAATAGTGGTGATTTGGCTAAACAAAACGAGTTTGAGATTGAAATAAAAAAACTTTTTTGGGCTGGTAATTCTAATCTCAAAGACACAATCAGTAAAGATAAAAAAAGATCACTAAAAGATAAGATTGAAGATCTAAAATTTCTTGAAGATCAGGAAAATGAAAGAAAGTTTGTTATTGGTTCAGAGGATATTAAATATAGAAAAAAGGTATTCGATCTTTTAATTAATTACTTTAGATCTTTCTCAAGCTCTGTTAATTCTTTTTTCCACTAATTTTAAAATTAAAAACTAAAACTACATTTTTCTGTTAATCAGGCAAAAGAAAGCATCAGGAAAAAAAATCGTTTACAGCCTAAGATTTTGAGAGATGATGTACCCAACATTGAACTTATAGACACAATTCTAAGCAATGATTCTTCAATTGAATCTGATTTCGAGCCAGGTGATTGGTATCATATAGAAGTCTCTGAAAACCCAGACACAGTACACATTTGCAGACACATTGCAAAAATTCCAAAAGATGTTTTTGCTGGTAATGCTTCACTTACTGCTACAGCCTGTGATATATCACCAAATGTTTTACAGAAGGTAACAAATGCAATTCTATACCAATCAGGTGTTGATCTTAAAGAAGTTAAAAGCAGTCAGTCTACCGCATATAGAAAAATGAAAAAAGAAAATGAAAACATGGAAAAAATTTCAAAAGAAGATGTTAAAGCAGCCATAGATGCATCTCCATATCCATGTATAAATCATTTTGATGGGAAGACCTTGTTTGAGCTAAACAAAGGGAAAATGTTAAAGAGGGATAGAATGGCTGTTTTAGTTAACATTAATGGACAGACTTACCTACTTGGAGTACCTACACTAGCGTCATCCACTGGTGAAGATCAGTTCTTAGGTGTAATGAACTTAATTAAGGAGTATCAACTTACGTCAAAAACTAGAGGAATATGCTTTGATACAACATCATTCCAACACTGGGACGAATAAAGGATCAGTTTCCAGAATATCTCAAGAACTGGATAAGTATCTCCTCCAAATAGCATGTAGGCATCATGTGACTGAATTAAGAATGCTTCACTTTTGGAAATTAGTGACCATTGAAGAAACTAGTGGACCTGATAATCCTCTTTTCAAAAAGCTTAAAAATATTTTTGAAGAACCTAATTTTCATGATTTTCAATACCACCAAACATAGATTTTTGAGAAGTAGGAAAAAAACCATATATTTTTAAACAAAAATGTAGGCCTATATACATTTAGCAGAAAAAAAAAAATTACCCCTCCCTCAAGGCGCCCGAAAATTACCACTTTTCGGTCAATTTTCCCCTAAATTTTTAACTTCAGGGGGGGAAAAAAGTGATCGGACAGTGCTCAAACTTTGCGAGGCTCATTTTTTTATACATTTGCCCCAAATTTAGGGGGAATGGTTTTTTAGATTTGAAAATTCACTTTTTTTGAATACCCCTATTATATATATTTATACCCCTATTATATATATTTATAATATTATACACATACAGTATTGGCTATTAATAAAAATCCATCATGTTAATGTAGTATGGATATAAGATTGAAATTATACATTTTAAAAATTAAAAGAGATTTTTTCTTAAATTTTTCTATTCAAATAAATCAAATGACTACTGTATAAACTTATTATAAAGTAGTAATAAATAAAAAAATTAAAAACTAAAATATTGAAATGAAAACAAGTGTTCATATGTATCAAAAAAAAAAAAATGTGGCCAAAATAAACAAGACTTTAATGTTGTTTTCTTCAAACCATTGCTTGCAAATCTTAGCAGTATGACATGGAGCATTATCTTGTTGGAAGATAATTTTCGTGTCTTTTCGGAAAATGTCAATAGAAGGCATCAAATAATTATCCAATATGTCTAAATATTTTTGAGAATCAAGCCTTCCATCAAATAGTTTGAAGCAACTGACACCTTCATAGTTCATACAGGCCCAGATACCTATACCGCCACTACCTTGTTTTGTTCTCTACATAGAACAATGGGGGCGCATTTTTTCATGTGGCGTTCTTCTCAGCATTACTTGGTTTTTTCTTGAATCAACCTCAACGTTTATTTTATCGCTGAAAAGTGTTGTGCCACATGCTCTTAGACCAAATTTTATGAGCTAAGCACCAGTTTTTTTTTGATTTCTGATGTTTTTTTGATAGATATGGTTTTTTGCAAGCAACTCACCACATATAGTTGTGTTTTTGTAGTACTCTTCTAATTGTTCGAGCACTAGTAACAACACCAGAAGCTTCCTGCCATTTTCGACTTATATCAGAAGATGATAACTTTCTATCTTTTTATTATTATGTAACGATTATGTGACGACATCATTTTGGAAACCCATGTTCAATTTCTTACGCCACAAAAAACTCTCTTTAAAGAAGCTCTTACAAAGAACATTATATCCCTATATATATATATATATATATATATATATATATATATATATATATATATATATATATATATATATATATATACATATATATATATATATATATATACATATATATATATATATATATATATATATACATATATATATATATATATATATATATATATATATATATATATATATATATATATATATATATATATATATATATATATATATATATATATATATATATATATAAATATGTTCCCGGGTAAAATAATAAACCAATATTCTAAAACTCTGGAAAATTTTGGGATTTTTTTTTTTAGTACCAATGGAATTTAATAACAAACCATTTAACTTTACCCTCAAAAATAGATTTTTTTGTTTTCGGGACCATCAGAAGATCACCTAATGTTATTGCATACTTGTTCAAATTAATCACTGTGTGATCAAATTTTAATTAAAATTATAAAAATTTCAAAGGTTTGGAACTATTTTGATTTTAAAAAGAATGATGAGGCACAATGCAAACTATCCAAAATTAATATTATTCTAAGGCAATTAACCGTTGGGTTGAAAGATATTTAGAGATAATCCGCAATATTATTTTAATTAAAGAATGTGAAGGTGAATTGCTAAATAAAAAACGTTGTGTTCAATCTACAATTGATTCTATAATTAAAAAAAGTTTTATTAAGAGTAAGTGCAATAGCTGAATCAGATCAAATTAGTGAGTTGCTTAATGATAAAGGCTACAGTCTACCAAAATCTAAAACAGATGTCATGAACCTTAGACAAGCTAATACTTATTTTAGATTCAAAAACTCGTTGACATTTATTGCTGGCCATGATTCACAACTGACATTCATTGCTGGCCATGATTCACAACTGTCATTCATTGCTGGCCATGATTCACAACTGACATTTATTGCTGACCATGATTCACAACTGACATTTATTGCTGGCCATGATTCACAACTGACATTTATCGCTAGCCATGATTCACAACTGACATTCATTGTTGGCCATGATTCACAACTGACATTCATTACTGGCCATGATTCACAACTGACATTCATCGCTGGCCATGATTCACAGATTTATTAAAGTTAAAAAAGCAGTTGGTAAATCTTTGGTAGATATCAGTTTAGAAAAACTCATGTTGTCTGATGATGAGCTGAAAGTAGTTTAAAGTTTAGTAAAAAGTCTTGAGCCAATTGTTTTAGGTTCTGAAATGATTTGTAGAAGAAAAGCGACATTATTAACAGCTGATGTTACATTAAAATACTGACTGACACATTATTATTAAAAAAACTTGATGCTCAAGATTGCTATTAAGCATTTAATCTTCAGAATGCTCTAGCTGAAAGGGTATGTCAAAGAAGGAAAAGTGATCTTGTTGGTTTATTAAGGTTTTTAGACAATCCACAGTCTTTAAAAAGTGATATGTATAATAACTTGTTTTGCATACCATATAAAACAGAGATGATAGCTATTGAATTAGCTGAGAGACTTTTCCCCTAAATATTATATATGGTATATTAAATTATTTCCCCTATATGGTATACTAAAAAATTTCCCCTAAATATTATAAATGGTATATTAAAAATATACCAAAAGTAGGAGATAAAATTAATGATAATGATAACCTTAACAATATTATGATTAATGATAAGCTTAACAATAGTAATGTCAGTTTAGAAAAGTCATCAGAATCAATGGCTGAAAGATTAGAAAAGTTTGTGAAAAAAAGCTAACTTTGTAGTCAATTGTAATAAGTCCACCATGCATCAAGAATTCAATTTGTTTGAAGCAACTAACAAAAGATCACATAATTTAAATATGCTTTATAATTCATGTTTAACTATTTTTATATACATACATACATATATATACATATATATATATATATATATATATATATATATATATATATATATATATATATATATATATATATATATATATATATATATATATATATATATATATATATATATATATATATATATTAGTAGAAAATCACTTAAAAATTTTTTCCATTTAACACTGTGTTTCATCAACAAAGATTCATCAGAAATGGATGATCAAATTAATAAAACTTCAATTTATACCAAAAATTAAATTACAGGAAGTTGCAAATGTCTTAACTACAGTAAATTTTCACACATTTGTGGAATTTGCTGACACTATTATAAAAAGAATTCTTTAGAAATGATTACTTATGCTATTTTTTTAAATGTTTTTTTAAAAAGGGTAGTTAATGTAAATATTATTTGAACTCATTTATTTTTATAGTTTTTTAAGAGAAACTTATTTTCGTGCCTACATTTAGAAATTAATTCCGATCTTTTGTTTAATAAGCATTCTTGATTTGCATGTGTAATTATTTCAAATTTTTCTTGTAGGCATAGTATGCATTTTTTGGAAATATTGTTATATGCAGGCGCTGTTTTAAGGATAGACCGATTCAGTATAAAATCATCAATATTTTTTTCTTTTAATTCCCATATATATTTTGACAGCATGGTGTCTTTTGAATACTTTTTATTCTTGAAAGATTGCTTATGATTGGCAAAACATTTTGCCAATCATAAGCAACCCATATGTTCTGTTTTTAAATATTCATTTTTTTTTTTTTTTTTTTATATCCTATTTTTCACATTAAAATGAGTTTCACATTGAATCTAAGTTTATTTTATTCTTCTTTTCTAGACAACATATTTAAAATAGAAGTTAGATTCATTGTTCAAGATTGAAAACCATATTTCTACAGATAAAAGGAGAAACTTTCAGAGTAAAAAAAAGACTACTTTTCTCATTTGCTTTCATCTCATCTGTAGAAATGTAGCGATTTTTAAGAGCAGTTTTAACAATGCATCAATCCTTTTTTTTTTCTTTTTTTTTTTTGTAGTTTTTCTCTTCCTTTCTAATTTAAACTGATGATGTTTGTAACAGTGCTATTCCACATACAATCTTGTTTGCAATCTATCAGTCATTTCAAATAACAAGATTTTAATAACTCGTCCTTTAATGACATCTTTTAAGACCATTTTTATCAGAATATTATATATTTGTATATCTAATCTAAAAAGTAGTAAATTTGCATATTGGATCATTAGTTTTGTCTCCTATTTTTTTTCTCTTTAATGAATACATATCCGCCTTTATATATATACAGGGTAAGGGTTAGGTTAACTCTGTCTATATAAAGTTTGTATTTCTATTTTATTGAAAAATAATAAAAAAATTAATAATGGCAAAAGTCTAAATATGAAATATTTGTTAAGAAAAGAAGAATAAAATACACTTTAATATGAAACTCATTTTTAATGTAAACAAAAGGATAAAATAAACAATAAATATTCAAAAAGGGGTCATATTGGGTTTAAACTTCAGTAAAATTCTTTCAAAACCCATTAAAAGTAAATTTTTCTTCAAAAAAAAGGTTGGACAGTTTTTTTTTTACCCATACTGCCGTATATATAATATGTAAATTATATATATATATATATATATATATATATATATATATATATATATATATATATATACACATACATATATATATATATATATATATATATATATATATATATATACATATATATATATATATATATATATATATATATATATATATATATATATATATATATATATATATATATATATATATATATATATAGAAACATGAGCCTTGCTGTTGCACAGAGAAATGAGTTATAAATCATTATATGCCAGTAATAAATAGCAATCAAATACATAAAGATATAATGCATTATACATTATATCTCAGCCCCTACCATTAAACCCTGCAAAATTTATTATTTAGCCAGAGCTGAAAATATTTAATATTTAATCAGAGTCCTGGTCATTTACAGGGTATGCCACTGTAACATCAAAATAGTTGTTTAAACATGTTATCTATTAAAAATTAGGTCTTACTTTTACATCATCTTCATTCATGAACTTCCCAATAACTGGACACAGCTTGCTCATCATAACACCTAGAGTTTCCTGAATTGCATCATCTTCTCGCTTTGCAATCTTTACAATACAAGGTAATAGGTTTGCAACATATGGTCTAGAAATACAAAAACTAAATATATCAACTATAAAAAACTAATAATATAAACAAAACAAAAAATTTCAATCTTTAATTTGATTAAGATTTTTAAAACTAAAATAAATTTAGATTAAAATAAAAACCTGCATTTGTTTGTATGAATCAAATAGCAAGTGTCCCCAAACCTTTGCATCGCAGCTCGCAATGAACGACTTGGACCATTCTGCAAATTTTAGGTAAATTTTATTAAAATACTAATTTATTACACTAATTAATGTAGAAATATTGTAGAAGTTCACCCATCAATCAGATCTAGGTTAAATTATGTTATGAAATTATGTTGTTAAGAAAAAATTTAAAACCAATGTCCATAAAAAAATAGAATTAAAATAAGTCAATTTTAAGCCACAAAGATTTTTTATGTAGGATAAACAAGATATGTTAGATTAAAAAAAATTTCAAAATTTTCAACCATCTTAATTGACCCTTAAAGAAAAAAGGAGCAATTTGAATAACTGAATAATTTAACATATTAACTTACGTATTTACTTATTAACTAACACTTCTATTAAGTTTACTACTATAATGCATAATAGATATAACATTTTTATAGAAAGTTTATGTTGGTTATAATACCTTTTTTATTTCTTTATAAAGTTCAACCTGGATCCTCCCAATATTTGAATGAAGAAAACCCTGCAGAACAAATATTCTAATAATATTAAAATTAAACTTTGAAACAATAAATTGTTTTTAACTTGAAATGTTGTTTACACTGCACCAATTTGCTTTAAACAGAAAGTCATGGAAACACAAAAATATTTGGCAAACTTTTAAACTATGTCAAGGTGTCTAGACTTTGTTCAGTTGAAATTTCATTTATAAATTCTAATAGGTTTTGTTTTTTATGTCTTCTTGGATCTAATCCAAGACTATAAAATGGACACTCGCATAATTTATCAACAACACCTATTCTTCCCAATTTTTTGTAAAACCTTGTTTTCAGGATTCTCCCAAAATTAAAAATTACAAACTTTTGATAGTAAACATTTTTTATTAAAGAATCATTAAAATTAAATTATTACATTATTAGAGAACAGAAAAAACAAAATTTTTTCAATGCATAATGACATATAGTATATATAGGTGTACAGTCATGGTCACCCAATGGCAAATGCCAGCCAAATCTTTTGAAGGACTATCAGAAATTTCATTTTGATGCAATTGAGTCGCCCAACTCATTTTTTTTTTTTCCTACTTGTTTTCCCCTTTTATTAATTCAATAACTCTATAAGAAGAAAGGTTTTTACAGTCAAAGTTAAATTTTTTGTTTTGCGTTCTAAAGAAGATGATTTTTGTCAGTTACATATTTTTGATGACTTTTCAGCTATCTAACATAATAATATTTAACATTTACAGTCTCAGTGTTAAAGTTTGTTTTATGTTTTTTCTATTATTTATTAAAACAAAATAAAACTGCTTGAGTGTTAAATTGTTTTAAAGTTAAAATATTAGTTTATGTTTAGTTAGAAAAAAATAATAAAAATAAATCTGTAAACTAAATACCTCAATGTACATGGGCCACAAGCATTACATTTTTAGTGATAACTTATTTCTATTATAAATGATATAAATAAAATTTAAAATCATATATTTTCTATAAATAGTATTTACAAAAACTTTAGAAACAAAAAAGTCATTAGTTAAAATTTACTTTTAAAGAGCAAATGAACTTAGATCGCATAAAATTGCATTGTCGCTCTTTCACTTTGAACTATCTATTTAAAAGTTGTTAAAACTTTTTCAGTTAAAACTAACTTAAAAAGAACAAATTAATTCGATTATTATAAACTTGTTTTGTCGCTCTCTCACTTAGAGTTTTTTCAGCATTATTTTTTGATTGTCATACTTCGATAGACTTTTTTCATTATCATACTTCGATAGACTTTTTTCATTATCATACTTCGATAGACTTTTTTTATTGTCATACTTTGATAGACTTTTTTCATTATCATACTTCGATAGACTTTTAAAGAAAAAGGTTATAATTAGAGATTTCATTATTTAATAAGTTCAAATATTTAATATACCTATATTTATAAGCAATAACTTTTATATTATCAATATTTTTAAACCATTATTAAATACTGTTTAAAGATATACAGTAAACAATAAGTTTAATCATTCATTAAAATTTACTTAAAAGAACAAATTAATTCAAATTTTGTGCTCTTAATTTAGCATTAAAAAATCAAAATGAAATAAAAATTTTTTGAAGAGCAAAGATACCAAAGTTGATAATGATAGTACAAAGCAAAGTTGATAATGATAGTACAAAGCAAAGTTGATAATGATAGTACTATAATAATAATGATAAAAGCCATTTTTGAGTTTCGTTTTTTTGTTTTATTGTCTTAAAATCATTAGTATTCTTGCAAACTTTATTCATTTTTATAAAGACTTTATTGTGTGAAAAAAATATTTCTAAAAGAAGTGCTTAAAGCAAGTGAGAAAATTAAAGTCATTCATGCCGAAGTGTTCTTTATCTAGATTAGAAGAGTGAATATTATCAATAGTTTTTAATAATTATTTAGGTTTGAAAAAATATTTTCTAGTTAACCCATAACACTATATTCAAAAATGATTTATGTGTACAAGAAATATGCTAAATGCAAAATTTAAATAAAAATGGCGATGGACAACTCAAAACATTAGCAGGTGGCTAAAAACTCAAAACATTAGCTAAATTTTGACTCTCAGTCCCCTGGCAGGCAACAGACCATGATCCAACTGTATAAATACCATTAAACATGAAAAATATAAATGTTACATATGTAAACAACGATTATTTGTATTAACAATATGCCATTGCATACACATCGGATATAAACTATTATAAACACTTTTACAGGGTGTTTCATTGGAAAATCAAAAAAATCTCCAAAAAAAGATGCAGTTTTATTTTGTTTTCAGTTATTTCCTAGTTAGATTAACATAGTCTATTAGTCAAATATTTTTCCATTACCATGACATTCAACTTAAAACATCTAAATTGATGCAATGTCTATAAATAACAAGATTTTACAAAATATTGTATACAATATTTCAAAACATATTAGCAAACCTTCATTATTTTGTTGAGACATTCACCAGCTAAGAGTCGCACATCTGCTTCATTGTCATCACAACATATCAAGAGCAATTCAATAGCCTGAGTAAACAAACGAGGAAAATCACTGATATCCCTAATAACGAGGAAAATTAATTATATTGCTAATAACAAGGAAAATCACTAACATCCCTAATAACAGCAAAAATCACCTAAATCGCTAATAACAACAAAAATCACATATATCGCTAGTAATGAGGAAAATCACATATATCCCTATAAACGAGGGAAATCACATATATCCCTATAAACAAGAAAAATCATCTATATACCTATAAACAAGGAAAATTACCTATATCCCTATAAACAAGTAAAATCACATATATCCTTATAAACAAGAAAAATCACCTATATACCTATAAAAAAGTAAAATCACCTATATTCCTATAAAAAAGAAAAATCATCTATATACCTATAAACAAAGAAAATTACCTATATCCCTATAAACAAGGAAAATTAGCTATACCCCTATAAACAAGAAAAATCAGCTATATCTCTATAAACACCTTTATCGCTATAAACAAGGAAAATCAGATATATTCCTATAAATGAGGAATATCTATATCCTTAATAATAAATTTCAATAGAAGATTACTCTAAAAAACTAGAATGATTACTTTTTTATCATTGAAAATACTTCAGTTATTAAAGGTTATCTGAAAATAAATTTAAGTTTTGAAAATAACAATTATTAACTTAATATAATCCTAATTTGTATAAAATTGTGAAATTTAATTCTAAAAAATGTAAATATAAAAAAATTTAATTCTAAAAAAACTAAATATAAAAATAAAGAGCAAAAATAAGTCCACATACTTTACACTAGACAATGGTAGGAAATCTGCTATTGTGTTGCAATGGCTGATTCTTTCTCGTACACTTAACAGTGCATCCTTTTTTCTATAATAAAAAAAAGTTTACTTTTTTAACTTTAGTTTAAATTTTTTATAACTTCTATGTTAACTTAATAAAATGAGATGCAAGTCACTGACCTCAAAGATTGTATGTATTGTATGTATATATAAAAAAAAACTTTAATTACAATCATTTAAAATCAAAGTGGAACAAGTCTGATTTTATATATGTAAAGTTTTTGAGCTTAGTGCTCAGTAAACAAGTTTGTGGCAAGGCGCTAGAGTTGATTCAGATTTTTATAGTCCTGCCTAAGATGAAATGACTGGGTCTAAAATTTTGATAAATGGATTTTTTTTTTCATTTAAATTAAAAAAAAAAATTAAATTACTTTTATTCGATCTTTATATATTTAAATAGGTCTCAAAATACTCTATGAATTTAAAGAAAAAAATGTATAATAAAAATTTTCTTAAAAATTTGTTCTTTTTGAATTCACTTATTTCATGCACATTTTGCACATTTTTCTAATTTTTTTCACATACTAACACAAAGCTAATACATATATACATATATATATATATATATATATATATATATATATATATATATATATATATATATATATATATATATATATATATATATATATATATATATATATATATATATATATATATATATATATATATATATATATATATAATCTATTTAAATATATTTCTATTTTTTTTTTTTTTTTTTAGTTTTAGATCTCCCATTGTTGTACTCTGGCTTTAGATTGTTTAAACAATAATATAAAAATTTACCTAAAGACTTTTGATTTATTTTTTGCTTTGTTTCTTTAACTAAATTCTTTTCAATTGTTTTTCGGGCTATAGCTTAAGCTTGTATGGCTGCTACTTACTTGCAGCTGTTACTTGTTTTTGAATTTGCACTTTATAAATTTTACAGCTATGGTTTTATAAATTACAAATCAAACAGCAATGGTTTTCTTTACAAATATCAAAGATATTTGTATAGAATTTTATTTTTATTTTGCTGAATTATTACTACTTAACTAATAATAAATTAATATTAATAATAAAAGTATTATTTAGATAATAATAAAATATGGAAATATTATTTAGAATATAATAAACAACATACGTGTATAAACAGTAATTTGTAAATATGGATATAAATACTATTATACATACTTAATTACAGCTCCATCACTTTCTGAAGTTTGGACTTGTGTAAGAGTATTTGTTGATTCTTGGAGATAATGAGTTCTCAAAGCCTCAAAAGCTTTAATAATCTTATCAGCCATCTTTTATCTAATCTGAGCATTTGCAAACTCTTTTGAAATATAAATTTTATTTATTCACCTGTAAAATAATTAAAACAGTTAGTAATGTAAATATCAATCAATCAATCAATATATTTTTGAAATATTTGGTTTTACATTTCAAGGTTGTTTACAAATAGTATAAACTACTAATATAAAGTAAACACCTAATGACAATGATTAAAATAGTAATGGTGATAATAATAAAAATAACATGTTATTTTAACAATAGTAATAATAATAATATAGTAATTATAATAATTTAAATAAATCGGTGTAATTTTCCATACATCAATCGTTTATACATACAAAGTTACAGTTACAAACAGTAATAAACTGACAAAACGTAACAACTAACAATGACATAAAAATAACTGTTGCTAAAAAAAATTATAAGGATTTAGTAAATGTATTAATCATAGTTTTGATTTTCACTTATAATATAATAACCAAAATATATTGCAAATAATATGACTAAATAAATAGATAAAATATAAAAAGAAAAACACTGAGAAAATCAAAATAAAAGTTACAACGAACATTACAAACGAAACAAAAAATTACCTTATATATTTTTGGCAAAAAAAGATAAAAAAAAAAACAAGAAAAAAACGACAAAATAAAATTAAAAACAATAAAAATGAAGAAAAACAAAATAATGATAATACACGTATATTAGAACATATATAATAAATGGTTAAAATGAAAATAAAAACAAATAATATATAACTGCATGAAAAATTATATATGACTATTTTAAAATAATTAATAAAACAAAAAATTAAAAAAAAAACTACTAAACTACTAAAAAATAAAACTAAAGTAAACTAAAAAATAAAACAATAATTTACTAACAAAAAATAATAAGTAAAACTTTATACGCGAAAAAATTAAAGAAAAATCATTACTATAAGACTGCACATCAGCATAACTAAAAAATAAATCGTAAATAAAAAATCCTTCAAATATATAAAAGAAATATATAAAATAAAACTTAAGAAATATATGAAAAAATAACAAATCCTGATTTGCCGTTCTTTTTATGATGTATAAATAGTTTTTTGTTCTTTCTTCTCCACTCTTCCTAATTATTCCACTTATTAACTTTTTCAACCCCCACTTTCAATACTTCTTTACCTATTCTCCCACAGATATTTCTTTCTCTTTCCCTCCTCAAAAACATTTATTTATTCTTCTCTTTAGATGATTTTTATTTTCGTTTAATTTATATATTTTTTCTTTTCCTTTTTTCTCTTTTCATCTTACTTAAATATCTTTATCCGTTAGAAAAAAGCGTCCACCATTTGCAATGTCATTGCAAAATATATCAGATAAAAATTTGAAGAGCCTCCTCTAGGCCTAGAAGCCTTAACAAAATCTACAAAACTATAAAAAAAAAATTGTAATTTTTACTTATTTTTTTTATTTATCAATTTTTTTTTAATGTTGTTATATATTCTCTTTTATATAAAAATTGATTAGAAGAAATTAAAAACTTTTTAGGATTTTCAAAGATTTATTTTCATTTTGATAAATGTTGGTAACTATATTATGCCTTTTGAAGGATTTCAGGGAAATTTTTAAGTAATAGTTTTTAATGCTTCTTTAATTTTCTTTTTTAATTACATCTTAAAAACTGAACTTAAAAAAAAAATGTTAAAACCTTCAGGATTTTTTAAGATTTATTTTCATTTTAATAAGTGTTGGTAACTCTTTTATGCCCTTTAAATAGATACTTTGAAAATTTGTAATTTATAGTTTTACTGCTTTTTTAATTTGCTTAGCTGTTTAATAAATGCAAAAATTAGCAGTAAATCCATTTCGACTACTACGTAAAGCATCTTTTACGATAGCATCTAACTTTCACGCATTCATAAACAATAGTTTAAAATTAAATTACATAATAAAGAACTATTTGCTTTTTAATGATTTTCAAAAAACTCTTTATTATAAAAAATAAGGACTATAAGCCAAAATATTAGGCGCTACTGCAGTTTATATGGTTGATAAAATAGTATTTTAATCCTTAATAGTCAAAAGCAGATGATCAACAACTTCAAACTATAACTCTGTTTACTTGATATGAACTCATGTAAACTTTTTGATGTTACACTGAGGTCCGGAATTTTTTGACTTGAATTAGCTTTGTTTCTATTCCAACATTTTATCTAAAATTAACTAAAGCGTAAAATCATAAAAGACATGTAGTTGTGTATACATAATTACACAACAATAACAACAACAATACAACAACAATAACAACAACACAACAACAAAAATAACAACAACAACTACCCAACAACAACAAACAAAAACAACACAACTACATTACAACAACAACAACAACAGCAACAATGTATTTACTAAATATAAAAATAGTATGTTTTGTGTTTGTTTTCGTAAAATACTCTAAATACTAAATGGTTTACTCTCTTATAGCAGAGCTAAATCGTAGAGAGAGACCATAGACAAATAAACATAATTAAAAAAAAAAAGATATATATATATATATATATATATATATATATATATATATATATATATATATATATATATATATATATATATATATATATATATATATATATATATATATATATATATGTATATATACGAATAAGTCTTTGATAATACTCATTTATATAGATACATAACATATCTCTTTCATGCATTTTTTATAATATAGTTATTGTTTATGCCCTCCCAGGGTTTATTAAATAGTGTTTAAGTTTCGATTTAAATATATGTGTTTAAAGATCACAAAAGGGGTAATATTTAATCAGGTTTGCAGATAATTCCAATCTTTTATTGTTAAGTTTATGAAGGAAGCATTCCCATAAAGTATTGTATTACATTTTTAGGTGTTTAACTGACCGTTATTAGAGATTCTTGTTAGTTGTATGCACATCCCACTACGCAGAGTAAACCAACCATCAAGTACAAGGCCGGCGCGAATAGTGTCAGGTGGAAGAGGTGCCCTGCAAGTTTTACCTAAGAAAATAAAAAAGGTCTTAGATTCATAAATTTGCCCACTAGACATAAATTATTTAAATCCCATTTTAATTGTGATTTAGATCATTTATGTCTAAATCACAATTAAAAATTTGATTTTGGAATTTAGATAAATTATCTAAATCCCAAAACCAAAAAAAAGGTCCCAATTTACCAAATAATGGTGTAAATATTCTTTGAATGGGGGTGGAGGAGTCCACCACTCCCACATACTTTCTTTGCACTGGCCTTGATATAATGATTCTTTATTCCTTAATGGTTCCAGTTTTTTATTATGTGCATTTATCAATAAAAAGATACTTTTCAATTTTAATATATTAAAGATCAGGGCCGGCCTTGGGCATAAGCAAAGTAAACAGCCGATGCGGGCTCCGATTGATGCAGACCTCTCAGTTGTACAAAAGTCTTTAGAGGTTTTAAGATTTTCTAAAGTTTGTTTACAAAAAAAAATTATTTTTCATTACAATTTTTAATAGGGTTTTATAGTTATATAAATTCTTCGAACATTGATAGAATTCTATGAAAGTTGATAGAAGTTTATATTGAACGAAAGTTTTATTTTAAAAAGAAAGTTATTTTTCACCGCTATTGATAGATAAATATCTACAAATTATTAAACGAATTCGTTATTAAACGAGTTAAAAGGTCGTTTAGGAAAAGGAATAAAATTATTTGGTTTTTACTATAAAAATAACGAAGAGCAAATAACGAAAACGAAGAGCAAATAACGAAGAGAAATAACGAAAAAATTACGAAATTGAATTAATGTAACATATTTGAAATTAATCCTTGCTGCTTTCTTTTGTGAAAATCTTTAAAACGTTTTTTTAAGTCTGGTGCATTAAAACGGAAAAGAAAAGCGTAGAAGGAGGGGTTTCTTGCAATTTGACAAAATCCACTTCAGATGCTCAGAATGAAAGAGATGAACAAGTATTTTTTAAATTGCTAATATGTGATCAAAGTAGTTAGATGGCTTTAGAAGAAAGGGTTAATGAATTGGATAATACAGAAAAAAAATTATGGGCACGGAAGTTACAGATTCAAACGATGCAGATGAGAGCCAAAATAACAACTTCAATTTGAAAGATACTTATGGCCATCTTCAATTAGCAATAAAGAACGTGTTTATATGCTCGAAAAAAGATCGTTTCGTAATCTAGTAATAAAAATATTTCCAAGATAAGAGTTTTGAAAAGCGACATTTGTGACATTTGTGGGATTCATTTTTGGGAAAACTACGAAATGGTGAATCCTCATATTGTCGTTGACTAGTTTATTCAAACCAAAATGCTGTATTTTTATTTTGCTGTCAACTGTTCCCAGATCTAAAAATTAAGCTTACAATTAAAAATAATAATAATAATATTCAAACTTATTCCGGGATTGCAATCTCTAGTTTGATTATTATTTATTTAATATTTAAATAAATAATATTCAAACTAGAGATTGCAATCCCGGAGGTCTTTTTCAGTCCCGATATTGAAAAACAGATACCGCATCTATTGAAAAACATCAATCCCGGGATTAAAAAACAGATACCGCATCTATAAAACAGATACCGCATCTATATAGTATTAAGTAGAATAAAAACAGTACAATTAACTAAAAATATATTTATTAAATGAATTTAATTCAACATGTTAATTAAATTTCACATGTTAATTAACGTTTAAAAAATGTTAGAAATAAGGAGATATATTATGTTTTTTGTGCTTCAAAATGTGACTTCAAGAAGCATAACGCGTCCAAAGTTTCATCGTCCAAATTTTTACGAATTTTTGTATTGAACAGGAAGAAAATGCCCGCTCAGCCACGACACTTGTTGGTTTCACGGTCATTAGAAAGGAATAAACTCTTTCTAAATAATCACCACGTGTACCCGCATTTTCAAGTAGTGTCTTTCTTTTTGAATTTTTGATGACAAGGTTTCATGTCTAATTGGTTGTATAGGTGATTGTCCTTCTTTAGTAACACGATCAAGTTCCTCAGGTGCCATTTCAGGTTCCTCAATCAAATCCAGCATGTCAGACTCAACTGATGCTCTAACTAGAGCAAGATTGGAAAAATTAAATCTTTCCAGCAATTCTACCGAAAGTTTTCGAAACTTAAATGAAGATGGCACTTTAAATTATTTCTTTATCGACTTCAACGGGGCTTCGACCGTTATGCAGGTATTGCAGAAGTCCACTCATATCGGTTCGGCGTTCAGGCATGCGAGTCATTAAAGCTCTACGCATTTCTTTGCTTGAATTTTTGTCAGCACCTTTTAATTTTTTAAGCATGGAATTAATTGCAATGTCGGCTGTAAATAGGTTAGAATCTCAACGACATATTGGTTCAACCGTTGTTTTAATGGGAACTAAATTGCAATAATCTTTAATAATATTGTCACTTCATCATGTGACAGAGCTATAGAATTATCTTGCACTGGGTAAATATCAATTAATGATTTTTATATACAATTTTTTACTTTTTAAAATTGTTTAAGTATTAACAGAAGGCTGCTCCATTCAGCTTTAATATGTATTTTGCAGTCCATTATTAAAGACAGTTGTTTTCCAAATTCAGCTTTAATATATTTTTGTAAGATGTCGTTCTTGATAGGTGATCATTTAAATTTTAGTATTAGTTTGCGTACTTTTTTAATGACTGGCCCATAATGAACTTCATTTAGTTCAATTTTAGGTCTTCCATTTTTATGATTGTAGTTCAACAAATGTCCTCATACTCGGATGAATCACTGTAAGAAAATTCATTGTTAAAATCTGGGTAATTTGCATCGAATTCTCTCTTTTTACAAAGAACATCAATTACAGCAAGTTGTATGCCGTGGGAAAAACATAATTTTTGGTTAGCAGGCAGCAACCTGCCAACTTTTTTCATAACACTAGCTTCATCGGTCATTATAGCCACAATGTCGCTGTGTAGAATATGTGTATGGTCTTTAAGTTTTTTTTCTAATAGTTCAATGCACTTTTCTGCTGGTATTGAACCTGTTATTTGCACTAAACTTAAACTCCAGAACTAAGAGTTTTGTCCATGAACGTTAATATTCATGTAGTGACGATTTCGAAGTGACGTCTAGTCACCGAAAGACAAAGAAAATCTCTCTCCTTCACCGAATTCCGTTTTCTTGCGCACTTCAACGTGATGAACTAAACTTAATCTTATTTTTTTAGCTGTACTCTACTACATGATTACGAATTGTATTTACTGACGTTGGTAGATTTCTAAATCCCATAGCAGTTAGAACGGCACGTAAGTCTGTTGAAGAACAAATCACATTAAATGAAAGCCCGTCAGACGCCGTTAAACGAGCAAGTGTAGCACGAAGTGTTTTATCTTCCCTTTTATAAATCGAAAAGTATTCTGTTAGTGGTTTAAATTTCATTTTTGGTGGTTTATCTGGTGTGCATTCTCCGGTTTATGCACCGACAACATGTGTGTATGAAGTCCTTTTGTTGAGCCACCACCAATTTTTAAAATCTTTTTTAAAATTTTTTATCTCATAGAAAATATTTCCAAACAGCTGAGTTACTTTTAACAGTAAAATCTACATACAACATGCTGATTTAATTTTTAATTTTAAGATTCTACCCTTATAGGAAACGCGCTTTTTTTCAGTTTGAAATTATTAACAATAGTAACTAAGGTATTAAAAAATCTAACTAATTTTTAACGCGAATATTTTAAAAGTATTAACGTAAATAACTTTTTAGAAACAACGTAAATTTGTATTATATAACGAATTATTATAAAATAAATATAAACCGTAATATATAATGATACAAAATGAGGGTATCGCAAGCAAGCATATTATAACAATATTTTTCATCGCTTAAAAATCTATTATTTAAATCAGATCGTATTCAGTTTTTAAATAGTGTATATGCTAATCAACATGACATAGTGCGAAGATTTTCACTTTTGTTTTTCTCTAAATTAATCCTTTTCGATATCGTATTTTATTGTACAACTGAAAATACAATACTTTGTACAATTTTATACTAAATAAAAATCATTTCATTGATACGCAAAAACTTTTGTTATATTTATATATTTTTTCATTACACTTTGTTTTGTTCGATCTTATAGGGAAACCCCGGGATTGATGTTAGACAATGTCGGGATTTCGGGATTATAAAAAAGGCCGGAATCCCGGGATTTTGGGATCCCGGGATCCCAGTATTGCAATCGCTAGTTCAAACTTCGAAATATTCTTCTACCATTTTGGACAGCACACCAAACCCTTCCGGCATTTGTTTTTAAATATATTTTAAATGTCTTTTAAACGTCTTCAAAACATTCTTACGTAAAGAATGTTTAAAAGACGTTCAAAAAACGTCTTTTAAACATTCAAATGGCAGATCTTTGAAACTCGTGTTCAAAATCTGACAGTGAAACCTATTTCCGATACACGCTAGGAATGCAGAATCAATAGTGTAAAAGCTGTTCATAATCAAATGGCAGCAGTTTACATTGGTGAAAATGCCAACAATCCAAAAGTAGGACAGATGCAACCTTAATTTCTTAACATACAATTGATTTCTGGCTTAAAAAATATTTTTAACTCTCGATACTGTTTTTAACGCTCAACACATGCTACAAAAACATATAAAAACTCAAACCCTGCGTATTTGGGTATAAATACTTCTTTCAGCCATTCACTAAGCGTATCGTGTTTAATCCAACCTGATTTTGAAATTAAATATTTGGCGCCAACTGGACCACCTCTTACCCAGCCAGGACAAAATTTTCTTTTGTCTTTGTATATCACAAATGTTGGCGCAAAATGCCCATCAGCAATTGTTTACAGTATAATGAATTGTTTCCAGTAAACTTAAATGCACGTCTTATCCCTTTTTGACACACTAAGAGTGCTTTGCCTTGATCACCCAAACAACCTGTTTCTTCACAATTCAAAATATGCGACCCAGAAGTTATACCAGATGTTGGTATTGCTTGACGATGCATTCAAAATAACGATCAATTATTTCTAGCGTACAAGAAGCGGCTCTGTTAGATGCTACGATGTCTGCTTTTCTTGTTGAAATATCTTTGACCACTTCTTCATAAAGGCATAAAACCAGTTTTCTTGCCATTTTTGAATATATGCAATTGAACTTCGCATTTAAGGTAGTCAATAACAAATTCGAGGAGTTCATTTCGGGTTAAACTACAAATCCAGTCATCAAGTGATTGGAACACATGCACCATTATTCTTTCTGTATCATTTGAAAGTACCGTTGTTGTACCTGAACCACGAAAGCTTTTGCTGTTGTTATTTTTGCAATCTTTGAATGTTGATAATTTATTTTTAACGAGTAAATAATGATTGTATTGACAAATACAATTAAGCCGGAATTAACACTAAATTAACTAGATAAGTATGATTCCAGTACATTTTACTACAAACTTTTTAAAAAAAAAAAAATACAATACAAGAGGAACAGTCAACTTTAAGATACCGTTTGAAAAAACAAGGCTCTCAAAATTCTCAATTACATATCGTGGTCCCAATTTATTCAAAATAATTTCCAGAAACGAATCACTAATAAATTTAAACAACGAACATTCTCTGAAAATAAAGCTAAAATCTACAATAATCAAATTAAACAACTATAAGGAATTTTTTTAAATTCTTTTTAAAAATTTCAATTTAAAAATAATAAAGAAAACCCCTAATTAAAAAAAAAGTGTAACTTAAAATAAAACTATATTAATAATAAGGTATATATGTAACACATACATATATACCACGTATGCAACTGATTTTTTATGTGTATTACACGTCTAGAAAAGGTAATCGATGACAAGACTGACTTCAGTCTTCTGCAAGCTTGCTATAACTACAAACAAGTAGTTTTTTTTTTTATTAATTTTACGCAAATTTTGCTTTTATCATATTTACACATAAACATTATTTTGAAATGTGGTAAATAATCTTTGGAATAAAATTGCTTTGCTGAATTTTATTTTCAAGTACCTATTAATTTTTACCTTTTTAAAAATAAACTGAAAAACCTCATTCTGTCATTAGATAATATATTAAGTTATTATTAGTAATAAAATTAAAAATATATTTTGGTCTACTTTTTTATTGTTTATATACATGTTTACGTTTATAAAAGTTTATTCCTACTTATTTTATTTATTGTTCTCACACTTTTTACTTTTTAATTTATGTTAGTTTACTCTTTTATGATGAGAAGATCCTCTTGATCTTTCTTCAGACAGATTATTTACCTTGCAATTTTGTAAAAGTTTATTAATTTTTTTTTTTTTTAATCTTATCTTTGTTAAATGCTTTTAATCTTATCTTTGTTAAATGTTAAGGTTCTGAGAACAAGATCCTCGCGATCTTCTTTTAGATATCTTGTTTATATTCGTTATATTTCTATCATTGTAAGTTTATATTATTATTTTTATTATTGATTATATAAAGCTGTACAACGACCAACAAATGTAAACCAAAAAAAAAAAAACATTTAGTGAAACATCTTATCACATCTCCAAAAATTAGCAGATTCATTTTTATTATCGTATGATTTATTTTAATTGGAAGAATATAGAGATATATTTCTCGAATTATTGTTTACGTTCACATTATTATATTGTTGTATTTGATATTTATTTTAATCATGTCTTGGAGTTGCTATGCAACTAAATTTTTATTTACTTCATATATTTTTGACTATGTTTATGATATTTATATTTGTATACCGCCAACCTGTGATTGGTTACTTGTAAATACTTTGCAGTTGTAAAATAAATATGTACATAAAAAGAGAGACAGCACCAATATATTGAAGACCATGATTACAGTTTTACAGATGCGGCTGAGGAGGTAAAACCTTTTTAACCAGAAAAAAAATTAATAATTTGGTCTACGACCTTGATCTTACCGAGTCATAATTTAAGCTTCGGACATCCAGACTCAAACAGGGAACTTGTGGCGTGCAAATCACAGACCTTCTTACTTTATTATGTCTTTAATCGTTCTTACTTTACTATTATTATTAGATAAAGTTTTCTGTCTTCGTTTTTTAGTTGTTCATTAAGGTATTTACTTAAAATTAGTACTTGCAAAATATGTAAATATTCCATGAAATGTAAAATCGATTTGAGAATACGCTGGATTTGATTTAATCGTAAAATGTGTCAGCAAACATTTTCTAACCGCTTCAGTTATCTCGATGGACTGACCAAAATATAAAGAATTTGAGATAAGCAAGACATACAAGACTAAGAACTTGTTACCAAAAATAGTATAACAAATATATGATAGGATTACGTTTTAGGGCTCTTTTGAGAAACTGATTTGCAGTGCGCTCGTAAATCTAAAAAACGAACTTTTTAAAATTTTTTCCTTTAATTTTTTACTACTTTAGTCTAATTATCATTCAATTACAGGCAAAAGGTTTATATAAAAGATTTAAGAAGCGGGAAACAGCAGTTTTAACTGTTATTTGGGAAATAATCTTAGAGCAACTTAATCAAGTTAACAAAATACTGCAAACTCCTGGTTTAGATATATGTGAAGGATACACTTTACTCCATTCACTGGAGTTTTATAAAAAATATTTATGTGAAGATTCCGAGCCGAAATTAAAAAACTTTGAGAACAAAGCAACCGAAATAAGTCCAGAAGTCGAAGAAAATTTTAGTGATACGCATAAAAGAATAAAAACAAATATATATTCGGATGGAGAAAAAAGAAGAAATATTTTTACTTGAAGGGAGAAGTTTCGTATTGTGGTATTTAATATTTTGTTGGATATTGAAAGCTGAATTGGAAGCTGAACTTGAAAAAAGAAGTGTTGTATATAAGAGTATTGGAGATAAATTCAATTTTTTGATGGGACAAGAGGTAGTTGCTCTAAGTTATGGACGTAACTTAGTTTTAGTTTTAGGGATCGTCCATAAAATACACAACGCTAAATTTCACCAATAAGCAAAACAAAAAAGATTATAAGTTTTTCTTTTGCAGAGCCTCACGTCATATAAAAAATCAAATAGGCCATTAAGTTTAATTAAAACTGCCGCGTAACAGAGCTTAACATCTCCTACTCCTTTTTTTCAAATAAACTTAGCTTTGCGTAAATTACGGATGATCCTTATTGTAAAAACTCAAGAATGCGTTTTACAAACAGTTACAATGCGTTATGATTAAACCATAATGCTTTGTAACTTAATGTATTTTAAAGCGGATGGTTGTAGAGTTTGCACAGTTTATTCTTTTTGTAAAATAATACTGCTTGCAGTATAGAAAAAGATACTTAACAATCTTTAACTTTTATTGAGGATATTATTTAAACTCAAAGTCTTTAAATCAGAATACAAGATATGAATTAGTCAAAAAATTAGTTTGCCTGGATCTGATTTTATTTATACTTTTTCAACACATGTTAAAAAAGGCAAAGAAGTAAAGCGACACTTAAACCAATCTCACTTCACGACGTTTCCTATGTTTCTATTAGAAAGATGGTTTCGGGTAACGCAATTTTGTTGATAACAAATGAAAATTAATAAAAACAGGCGGTCTTAATAAGCTTGGTATGGGCAGGTAAATTTTCCCAAAATTATTTAACTTTTGAACTTTATTTAGCTGCCTCCCTTGTGAGTGATAAAATCCGCCCCTGCAATTATTGAACTTAAATCAATGGAATTATATTATTATACATAAATGATATCGGTGAAGAAATATTTAGTGAATGTAGTTAATTTTAGCATTATTTTGATATGGTATGCTTTAAACAAAATGTTTGTTTAAAGCATACCATATCAATATAATGGAAATATATGAGTAAGGCTTTTTTCAAATTTTTTGAAAAAAACCTTACTCATATATTTCCAAATTTTTATACAATTCTTTACCTACAAAAATTTACCTAACAAAGCCTATAACAAGCTGCAAAGCAAAACGGTTTTTTTAAAAAATGGCTGTTATAAAAAATAAATATAGATCAACAGAGGCAATTCTACAAATAAAAAAAAGAGGGGGGGGGATCTTTAAAAAATAATGACGGATTCCATAAAAAAAAGACCCTCAAAACTAAAATTGACCCGACTAAACTCGTAAAAAAATTCAACTATAACTATAACTATCACCTTTTTGGGTTCAAAAACATCAGGTTTTTTCAGATATTAAGGAAGTTATGAAATTTAGCTTCTGGGGTGCTAGGGTAGGGCTAAAAAGTTCAATTAGTCTAGGGCCCCAATAAACTACGATCTGCCTCAATAAATACACTTTTTTGGCTATTGTTATAAATTTTAATTTAACGTTGAAGTAAAATAAAAGATCATGACAAATATATAAGTATGTGACGGATCCAAGAATTTTTGATTGTGGTGGATGAGGGGGGGGGGTGTTGAAATATTTTGTGTCTCGTAGTGTTTTGAACTTTTTAATACAAATATTTATTAGTTACACATTTAACGTTATATAAACGGCAAGTTATTCTTATTTTGAGATTTACGTTTATCAAAGTTTAATTTCTACTTTATTGGCTGCATATACATGTATACCGACTACATACATGTAGCCAGTATTTTTAACATACCTTAGTGGTTGGATCCTTTACATCCATTAACTCGGTAGTTTTGACCACTCCTTACATATTATTATTTCCAAATATATTTTTTCATTAAATTATCTTTGTAAATTTTCTTCAGCTCATAGGCGTGTCTAATGGACTTGTCTGTCATGCACAGGCATGACCTGCAAAATTTGATCTAACTTACATTATAAATTGCTATAGTGATCTCTATATAATAATACGCAACTTAATAGCGTTAGTAGTAGTGCTGTTAGAGACCCATCTTCTTTTTTTGACCTTTTGGAGAGTTAAAAGCTCGAAAAAATCACCGAACAGAACTTTAATTATAAAAATGGATGAGAAAAAAAACTTTCTTAGATATAGAAAGCCTTTTTTATTATTTAGTTACCCTAGTATAACCTAACTATTACTAAGTATTACCTAAAGTATAACCAGGGGGAGTCGGAACCTACTCCCAATGAATATGCCACTGGTGTGCACGACCTGCAAATAATTTAAAAATTTTTATTTTCTTGTTTTATTTAACCTAAACATGCAGTATCTTTTTGTTAATTGTCTCATATTTATTTTAATTTTGACACTTTTATATATTTTATGTTGTTGTGGATGGAATTTTATTCATTTTATTATAAAAACGACAATACGAGGCAACATGTATTTATACATGTATGTATGTATATATGTACATATGTATGTATGTGTCGTGTGCGTATGTGTGTATGTATATACCCATATATATTTATATATTTTATATCTTTCTTAATTAGGTTTACTTTTAATTTTAAGTACTTTTTTGCTTCTTAACTTCTTATACTTGACGTTTTGTAAAGATTTTTTAATATCTTACGGACATTTTTTTTTGTAAAATACGATTGTAATTGGGCTCGGTGATAAGAGTAATTGATGCCTTCTTCTTGCTCCAGCCATTTCCTTTTGTTATATTTGTACATTATATATATTCTTAACGGCGAAATAAATGTAACTTCAACTACTACTACTAAGGTCTGGACACGCCTATGCTTCACCTTCACCATTTGATTTTAAAAGATGCAAAAAGTCATGCCATCAAACTAGAGCCTCTAAACAACACACGGCTAGTAAATATACGTTTTTATTTTTCTAATCTCATGAGCTTTTCAAATGTTTTAAAATACAGCATATAATGTTGAAAATAAAAACACTTTTAATCGCTCCGAAAGTCTTTTTGTTGTTGTTATTGTTGTTTTTTTATGTGTGTGTATTTTTTTTTTATTTTTTAGCAGAAACGTTTTGAGAGCTTTTTAAAAAGATTTAAAAATCTATTCGTTTATCTTTTACTATAATAGATATAATAATTATATGTAATATATTAGTATCACTATAATGCGGTGTTGAAATATCGGCATCAAACTTTATATAAAAATGGAATACGCCACTTGATTTGTAAGACTTTTAAAGCATCTAAACTATAAGTTGCTTTTTTTTTGTTTTCAAACCTTTTTGGTCACACAAATCAACTCGTAATTTTTTCAATTTTGTATCTATTGATTTATAAAAATGTTTTAAAAACACGTTGATTCCACGTGTTTTCTGCCAACAACACAAATTTTTCAATATGTCCGCCAGTGATTGGGAAGAAATTAAACGTCTTGCAGCTGATTTTCAGCGCGCACAGTTGTGTGAGTCGTTGCATAAACTATCTGAAAGAAATTGTATCGAAATTGTTAATAAACTTATAAAACTCAAGTTGCTTGATGTTATATATACTATTGATGGTAAAGAATATTTAACTCCTCAACAAGTTGAAAAGGAAATTCGCGATGAGCTTTCAGTTCATGGAGGTAAAGGTTTATGAATCTTAGTACATTTATAACTTAAATTTTACATTATCTCACATTTTTATAGTAAACTCACAGAATTAAGCTCAAGATTTGAAACTCTATCTTCTGATATTGTAAATAATTAGCAATAGGATTTTTGTCGTTATGTTTATAGTAAACAACAACATTGATATATTTACCAGAAATATAGAAGTATTACTCATCTAGGTCAAATGTATAAATATGTATGCTAATATTATTTATAATGGATAGTTTACTCTCTTATAACTTGGCTAAATCAAAAAAGTAACTAAAAGCATAAAAAAAAAAAAAAAAAAATGCAAACATGAGGTATTTATATACAACATTCATAAATATATCATATATTAATAAATCTTTTATCACCATTAGTAAAATCCTTGTTTCTGTTCATCTTGATGTGAAAAGTAGTATTTTAATTTAACTTTAAGAAGAAGTTTTTTTAATAGTAAAAAAATAGGTGGTTTTTAGTTTATTTTGAAGTTGATTCCACTCCATTATTGTCTACTTTGTAAAAAAGTGTTAACCATAAGATAATAAATTGTAGGTTGGTTTACTTAGCACATTTCTACAAAAAATTTTTGTAGAATGACTGATATTTGCACTGTGTAAAGTTAGCCATTTACTAAATATTGCTGGCAGCTTTTTGTTAAGTTAGCTGTGTATAAGTAAGTTTCAATGATTGTCCATTCCACAGGATTTTTTTTTGTCAGCGCTTTAATTTATGATTAACATGGTTATATAGAGCTAAAAAAACTTAAAAAATAAGGGGTCTTTAGAAGTTTAACTAATCTGAAGTTATTGCATTTTTTGTGCTGGAAAAACTGATAATTTTTAAACTTATTCCTATTTTCAAAAACTCTGGAGAGCATTCTGGCTCATCTAACTAAAGTTCCATTAGTCTTCTTACTATTATAAGCAAGATTTTTGAGTCTGTAATTAACAAACACTTAATTTCTCATCTTGAACCTAATAACTTACTTTCTGATCATCAATATGGATTTCGATATTATTGTTCTACTGCTGATTTGTTAGCGGTAATAACTGATAGTAATAATGATTTTATTGTGCATTAGATAGATGGGGATAGGCTAAGGCTATTGCTCTCAATAGTTCTAAAGTATTTATTAAAGTTTGACATGGGTGTATCAGGTAACATCTTTAAGATTATTGAATTCTTCCTTACCAATCATAGTATAAAAGTTGTCCTCAATGGACAGCACTCCTCTTCATATCCTATAGCTTCAGGGGTTCTTCAAGGGACTATCCTTGGACTTATACTTTTTTTAATTTACATTAACAATCTCCCAGAATTTCTCACATCTAAGGTGGCATTGTTCGCTGATGATACCACCATTTATTCTTGTCTTAATAAGAAGCCAACACTCTCTAATTGCTTGGAGGAGGCATTTGAGCTTGAAAAGGATCTTACTTCTGGTACAGCATGGGGCTCTCAGTTGCTTGTGAACATTAACTCAATGTTGCTACTCTTGCTCTTTTCTATAATTACTATAATAGGCTGTAAAGATAAAATTATTTATATTTATTATTCATATTTATTAACTCTTTTTTTAGTTATTTAGATTTTTAGATGTTTATCATCTACCCTTCATCTTCTACTAGAAGAATAGGATTAACTCTTACTTCTAATTTTTCTTGGAAACCATATATCAAATCGATTGCAAAATTAGCATCTGCTAAGGTTGCATCTCTTTATCGTGCTTGCCACTCTCTTACTCAGGATTCTATTCTTTATTTCTATAAATCTCAAATCAGTTCTTGTATGGAATACTGATTCCATATCTGGGGCAGATCTTTGAATGAAGCCTTTTCTCTTTTATACAAGGTGTAATAACGCATGGTAAATATAGTTGTACTTGCTCTTGCAGCCAACCTCCAACTAGTGATGTACTCTTATGGTCGTCCGGTGGCACGAGATGACTTGTTTTATCCAAGGGCAACTTAAATTTTTTAAAATTACCTGTCAGTAGCCCAGCAGGATGACCAACCAGTTCGTTAGTTACAAAAGTGTGTTTATAAATAAAACTATATTTTGATCTATAAAGATTTTATTCCTTGCAATTATTTAAAAGAAAACTTTAAAAAGCATTTAAAGTAGTATACACTTCATTTAACAACGAATACACTACAGTGTGTTATATAGTTTTACCAAACTTAATAAAAAGAAACTGACACGCGATTTAATATTTCGAAGCGTGACTGTACTGATTTTTTAGATAAAAGATTACTTCATCTGTCCAATAATATATGTGGAGTAGTCTAAGATCATCTGTATTTTTATTTAACTCTAACAACATCTGTCCAATATCATCTGAAAATTCAATGACCCCTAACAACATTTTTTGGATGAAACTATAGTTACATCTTAAAGATGTTGTTACATCTTGTTGTTACAGATGTATACATCTGTAACATCAACTATATCTGTAACATCAACTACATCTGTAACAACATCTTTAGGATGTAACTACATCTGTTAATTTTTGATCAAGTCCAATAACATCTAGAAAAATTTTCTCCAGATGTAGTTACATCTGAAAAAATATCTATTTGTAACTACATCTGGCAAAAATAAGGCATTATCAGTTACTTCACTTAAAAATAACTTTATCCTAAAAATCTACAAATGTAGCTGCACAGATGTTATTACACTTTGAAAATTTAAAAGATGTATTAATATCTGTAATATTCATTAAATTTTTGCACAGATGTTATTAGACACCAATGAAGTTTCAGATGTTGTCGGACAGATGTTATTATACTTCATTGTATTTATAGACAGTGTCGCCAAGAGAGATGCGCTAAATGAAATAACTAACCTTAAAAAAAAAAGAAAGGTCCTTCATCTATAATATAAAGAAATTTTGATAAATAAGGGCGCTAATCAGGGTTGCTGTCCCAGGCTGCACGACAGCTCTCGGCCCTGTTTACAGATGTTGTTGGACATATATTATTAAACATAGCAAAAACTGATGTTGTTACCCTGACCCATTTTTTAAACATTGTTGTTGCATTTTAAAGCACACTTCTTCTCAATTTAAAATGAGTTTTAAGATTACATTTTGATTCATTTTCAAATGCTATTGTATCATTTTTAAACCTTATAGTCACATTTTGAATCACATGAATGGGCAGTTGAATCATTAGTTACACTGATAACATCTCTTTTGTTTTTCATTAGTAAAATAAGTTTTTTTTAACTTTGTCAAAAAAAATTAACAAAATAAAAACATTATTAAGATGCATTTGAAAATTTTTTATTAAAACACAATTAACAATGTACATGGAAATTCTTTTTTTCTAAATAAAAAAGTCTTAGTATAATGAAAAATGTTCAAAACATTAAAAACATAATGTTTTAAACATTCAACTAAATTAAATTTGATTGAAGATTGAGAGAGAATAATAGAATATTTTTATATATATAAGATGTTTCTTTGCAGTTTTGTCTTTCAACATTTTTGCTTTACGTAATGACCTCTTTATTAACCCTTTAACTGTGCTTGACAGAAAAATCCGTCTCTACGTCAAGGTATAGTTCTTTGCGTGTCTGACGGATTATTCCATTTAATGAAACTTTTTATTTCAATAAAATGTTTACAATTAACAAAGTACTATACGAAAAAATAAGTAAACAACTTAAAATAATCCTAAACAAATATATTTTGCCATAATAGAAAATGTAATTTTTTCAATCTACGCTACAGTTAAGGGGTTAACATTGACAAAAACAAACGATACAATACAGATATTGACTTTGACAATGTCAACACATCTTTAATTAGTTTAATTGATAAATAATTAACTTTTAAACCTTTTTTTATTGAAGTATTTTTGTAATCAGACGTTTAAATTTTTTTCTTTGTTATTCTCACTCGAGAAAAAATACATAAAAAAAACTTTTACACTGGGCTACTGATTATCATAGCGGATTCAAAAAAATCTTAAGGTTCTAGCTTAATTATTTTAATTAATTTTTTGTTGAGCTCTGGAATATCTATCTATGAAATGTCTTATTTTAGATAGAATGGCAAAAGATCTGTTTAACATAGCTGTGATATCAATATAAAAGTCTAGACTAAGTTTTCATATAGTTTTTATCTTGTTTTGTGCCTAAGTAGTTTACAAAGTTTTGGCGAAAAAGTTTTTTTGATTTAGTTTAAATTTGATTCGCCAGTCTGCTTTTTGTAGTATTATGTCTTTAAATAATATTAAATCAGTTTTCTTTATTTTAAATAACAGATCTAAAGAATAGTTGAATATGGTTTAAGGTTGAAATTATTCTATCAATTGTTACTAATTGTGTTAATATTTTGATGTTTTATTGATACAAAAAAAATTTATATATATAATTAATGATATATAGTTTGTTAATGATTTATAATAACACAATACCAGTGTATGATTCAGTTGGTGTGTAATCGTACAAATACTTATTGAGTAAAATGTTATTGTTTAGTGATCTGTCTTTGTCTGGATTCTGATATAATCTAATTTATTGATTACATCAAGTTAGTAAGCGGCCAGGGTCAGGGCCGGGGCTAGGTTTGATAACACATAGCCATGACAAGGGCTAGGTTTATGATCAGGGCTGCATTAAAATATTTTATAGGATCTATCAATTTTAATGCAGCCCCGGCCAGGTTTATGACCGAGGTTGCATTTATATTGATAGATCCTATAAAAGTATTGTTTTTAATTATGACTCATATCATAAATTTTAATTAAAAATAACATTTTTATAGGATCTATCAATATTAATGCAGCACTGATCATAAACTCATCTATCTAACTCGGCTATGTGTTATCAAACATGGCCCCGGCCATAGCCCCGGTTGCTTACTACATCAAGTTCAAGTTTTGTGGATTGAACTTCATTATCAAAGTTATTAAATTTTGTTTTGAAAGAAATAAAACATTATTATAAAAGACACATTATTTAAGTCATCCATTTCAGTATAACAACTGTTTTTTGAAAGTTTTTAATTTTGTAATTTTTATCATCAATATTGTTTATTAAATGTGTTATATATAATTTATTAAATGTGTTAAAGAGTAGAGGCTTAATGTGGACTTATACTGAAGAAGTTTCATTTATTTTGGTCTCAACATTATTTGCTTAACTCAAGAATTTCATTTGTATTACTTTTGTTATTAAAAGAAAATATATTTATACAAAATCATAAACAATTATATAGCAATATAAGATCATTATATTTTGGGTGAACAAAAGTAAGGTATTTATTACAAAGATAACTTTCTGATATTTGGAAACACTAATTTTGCAGTCAGCACATTTGCTATTTGAGGTTTTCATTACAGAGAATAGTGAGAGGGGTCAAAACTTTCATTGAACCCAGGGTTTTGTTAGATTTAGTGTTAGACCGATGTTTTACTGATATATTATATAAAAGTGTTACTGATACTTGTGTTTTGTTTTATTTGAGCAAACCCAATAAATCAAAAGTTAAGGTATTTATTATGGTATTAACCACAATAGTTATTCTAAAAAACTGTTTTTTAGGATATAAGCTGCTAAGTATTGATTAATTTCTCTTTCCAAATGCACGTAATTTCTCCATTATTATAATCATGGTTTTGTTTGTATTCAATAAATTAATCAAATACAAACTATTATGTATTTTAATTAAAAAAAGTAAAGTTTTATTATTTGCAATTTAATTCTAAAATTCTATTGTTGTATTTTTTTAGGAAGAATTAATTTGGTAGATCTCCAACAGGTATTTACATTTTAAATTTATTTACTGATATATAAAGTCTAAACATAATGAAAATGATTAATAATGCATTTAGTATAATTTTTTTTAGGGTTAGGTTTGCTTTTTTGAAAATTTAATGTTTAAACATTTGTAAAAAAATTGTTAGACCAAGTAGTATAAATTAGTAAATAATTGGTTAGACTAATTTATAGAAAGTTAGACCAAGAAGTAAAAGTTAATAAATAAGACAGGAGCTGCAGAGAGTTAACAATTTTTAAATGGAAATACATAATATTTTTTAATGTAATGAAGTTATGATCAAATTTGCGTTATCATATTCTAACTGTAGATGTGCTTTAGTTTATAGAGACAATAGAAGTTCTTATAACTAAAAAATTTTCTGTGTGTTTTTAAGGTTCTGAAAAAGAATTCCAAAATGATTTTAATAATTTTTACAATAATAATAACTGTAAAATAATTGCTTCTTTTTTAAAGAAGCTCAACATCATAAATTAAAACACTGCTACAAATGAAATATAAAGTAAATGTTAAATAAAATAAATATGACATTTATACTCACGTGTATTTTTTTCTATAAATTATCAGTTATTAAATTGAGGTATAGGTTTAATTTCAAAAAATTTTGAAATATGATTCACCTCACCAAATCCTAATATGATAAACATTTTTGTTTTTTAGATTCTGAATATTGATTTATCTCACATAGAATGTAGAGTTAATGATCTTGTACGTGGAGATCGACATTTTATTTTAATACAAGGGCAACTTCTAGACAAGTAAGTAATGACAATTTAAGTTTATAATCAATGATCATGTTGTTTATATTATAGCACAGTATTAATAGCACAGCATAAACTTAAATATCGCCTTTTTTTAATGTTGCAGTAGTTAAAAATGATTGGAAAAATGTGGTCACAGTTTACAAGACTTTTTCTTTCGAAAACTTTTTTTTTACAAAAAAGTTTTTTAACAAAAAAAAATTTTTAACTTTTTTTTTTTCTTTTTTAAACAAAAATAAACAACTGTTGTTTATTTTTCTTTAAAAAAAAGTCCAACTAAACAATCCAACAAAAAATTTTTTTTTTTAATTTATAAAAATTGTTTTGCTAATTTTAAAGGTTAAACATATGTGTTTTTAGAGACTATTTAGATAGGGTTGCTGAAGAAATCAATGAAACACTGCAAGAGGCTGGTCAAGTTGCTATTGCAGATATTGCTACATCATTTAATCTTTCAGCAGATTTTTTGTTATCTGTAAGTATTTTTTTAGATTATAACTAGATTAAATTAAAGTATATATATATATATATATATATATATATATATATATATATATATATATATATATATATATATATATATATATATATATATATATATATATATATATATATATATATATATATATATATATATATATATTAGTGTTGTCACGGTACCAAAATTACAGTATTCGGTACCGATACCAGTGAAAATCCACGGTTCTCGGTACCAATTTCGGTACCAAACCAAAGTTTAATTTAGACTAAATTTGCCAATAAAAATTCACGATTCTTTGTATCAAAGCAAAACACAAAAACATGCTAGCTGAAAAACACACTATTTTTATTAATAAAGTTAAACAATGCCATTCTTCATACTTGTTTAAAATTGTGTTTCAACTTTTTCCACAAATAATAAATGAAAAATTACAAACCTAAAAAACGCAATTTTTATAAATTAAACAAAATATGCCATGACCAACAAGTAATAAACTAAAATATTATTATAAATGTAAAAAAACAATGGCATAATTTAAGTATTTCAAGCCAAGGATTGTAAACATTTAAGTAATTAAATAACTAGATAAATAACAAAAGAATAAGCCATGACTGAATAATCACTCTTATTTATAAACTTTAACATTTTTATAAATTAAACAAAATATGCCATAACTGAACAACAAGTTGTAAATTAAAATATTATTATACATGTAAAAAAACAAAACAACAACGGCATAATTTAAGTATTTCAAGCCAAGGATTGTAAACGTTTGAGTAATTAAATAACTAGATAAATAACAACATTTTTCACCCAAATCAATACTGGTCTACACAGTTATTCCTTAAGTTACTTTCTTTGCCATTTCCAGATTTTCAGATAGAAACACTAACATATCAACATGTTCCTGACTCAGTCTTGAGCGTCTTGGGAACAGCTAGATGCAGCAATGCAAAGGTACTTCCTGGCAAACTCTGATAGTTGAGGTAGAGTACCCATATTTGTTTTCCACCAGATAAGTGGATCATCCTCAGCACTGACCTCAGGCATCTGATCGTACACCAAGAATTCACCATTTATCTCGTCACTTGCAGAAAGAGGTGCATGACTTGAGGATGCTGGCTCTCCTTTTTCTTTCTTTTCCCCTTGTATGGTGGAAAGCAGAAACTTTAGGTCATTTTTGGATTTTTTTGATGGCCTGACTTCTTTACTTGACAATCCTCTAGACACCCGAGATGCAATTCCTTCTTTTTCATTGCCCATTTTTTTCACCTCATCCAAGAGACTTTGCTTCACATCATCCTTTAGAGAGACAAAGCTGTTCTTAAATCGTGGATCAAGGCAGGTTGCAGTGTTCAAAAGAAACCGTAGCTGCAGGTCATCATAGCGATGCTGAAGATACTCGTGTATCTTTTCCTTCATCTCTTGGGCTAATGCAGAGTCACTTTGTTCATGACTGAGACACTCAAATATCTTCCAGAGTAACGGCAAGACTGAAGACAGGGTGGTATGTTTTTCCCCGCTAAGTGCGTCAGTAAAGGGACTGAGTGGCTTAAGAACTGCTTTAACAGTTTCTAAAACTGTAATATCTGAGTCTTTTGGCATCAGATGCCATTTTTTCCTGTCTTCAGCCAGGACAGTACAGACAACCTGCTGCTGCTCCAAGAAACGTTCCACCATATCGTATGAAGAATTCCAGCGAGTGGGTTCATCATGAATAAGTTTGTGGTCTGGAGAGGACAGATCTTTCTGTTTCTTGGTCAGCTGGCGTGAAAGTTTTGGGGATCTTGTAAAGGCAGAAATAGTTTTTCGAAGCCTTGACAGCACTGCAGACACCCTGTTTATGTCTAATGCCTTATTTACAGCAAGGTGGAGATTGTGTCCAAAACAAGGAATCCAGGTGTAGTCCTCAAAGGCTTTTTTGTTATTTGTGGCATTGTCTGTTGTGATGCCTGACATTTTTGCAATGTCCAACTTCCAGTCTTCAAGTTTTTCTTCAAAGGCCTCCTTCAAACTTTCAGCAGTGTAGTCTGTGTTGAGACCACAACAGCCAAGACACCAGGATTGCAATTCCCATGATTTAGTAATGTACTGCAGAGTTAAAGACATGAAAGTGTCTGCAGTTCTACTTGTCCAAAGATCTGTTGTGCAGCTGTAAAATGATTTGTCTCTGAGATGCTGGATTATGAGGTCTCTGGTGTCATTGTACATGCGGGGAATCTCAGTGTACATAAAAAAGTTTCGACTTGGAAGCTGGTATTTTGGGTTGAAATGATGGAGCATTTGTTGGAATCCACATTTTTAAACTGTATAAATGGGCACTTTATCAATACATATGAATTCAGCAACAGCTAGGTTCAGCTTTCTTGCCTCAGGTGAGTTTTTGTCATATTTTTGTTGCCACTGAAAAGCTTCTGTAACTGTTACCTGTTTATGAGTTTGCGGGGGTGTTCCATGGTCTTCCTCAGCTTGCAGCTGTAAAAGGAAAATATAATAAATATACTTTATAAGTATAGAAGTCAAAAATGGGCTGAGTCTGAACATATGAAACTTTAGTTTTTCTCTAAATAACAAACCTCAGCTTTTATAATAGCCTATATAATAGCCTATATAAAGCCTATATAAACAATTGTAATAAATAATTAGTACTTGTAAAAAGATTAAATATTTTAAATTTTGTTAAAAAATACTTTTTGTATAAAATTGATTAATCCTTTACACGGTAGGTAGTTACATAATTTCTATTAGTAGCACCATGGAAGTAAAAAAGTAAAGGATTAGAAGGATTTTCCCAATAATTAAATATATGTAGTTTTATTTATTTTATAAGTATGTATTTTTTATAATAAATTTAAAACTATTTCTATAACTAATTTTATTTCCATTTTTATAATGCGATAAAAACCTTTAATACTTTAATCGAAAAAACTATACATAAAACTTTATTCGCTAAAACATTTTCTTCGATAAATATTTTTTATTTTTTTGGAATTTTTTTATTTATTTTTTTGAAAAAGGAAAGAATCAGCAAAAATATATATTTATATTATCTTTTACTAAATTATAATTTTTTTTATTAATTTAAATCGTTTAGAACTATTTTTAATATTAATTTTATTAACAACAACGACTTTATTCAAAACATTAAACGTTGTTCAAAACTTTTAATGCTTAAACGTTTTAATTAGAAGTCACTTAAAAAGTTACATTTCGCTTTTGAAGTCACCGATTTTATTTTCTCTGTAAAGTCATTCTATTAAAGACGCCAAAATCTTTTTTACAAAAGTCTTTTTACAAATAACTTTTTACAAACGACTTTTTACAAACGACTTTTTATGAGCGACTTTTTAAAAACAACTTTTTACAAACAACTTTTTACAAGTGACTTTTTACAAAATCTTTTTTTGAAAAGACTTTTTACAAACGACTTTTTACAAATTACTTTTTATAAGAAATACTTATTAAAAGAAAAGTCTTAACAATAGGTTGTAAAAAAACGTAAAAAAAGTATATACTTTTTAAATTTAATTTTTAAGCTTATTATTGTTATTTTAATCTTTCTGTAAGACTTATTTTTGGCTGTTTATTTCTATCCGACTGGTTCAGACATTCAAATTAAAATATGATATATAATTCATAACAGAAGCTCTATATCTTAAATTAGTTTGAAACTTACCTGCTTGAACTCTTTCATCAGATCCGGGTGTCGGTCTTTGAGGTGTTTTATTAAGTTCGATGTGTTTCCTCCTTTTGAGTGAAAACTTCGGCGACATCATTTGCAAATGGGTTTTTGATAATCAATGATATTCCCCTTGTCATCAGCCGCAAATCCAAAATATTTCCACACATGGCTCTTTCCTCCTTTTTTCTCAACAAGTGGATTTAGAGCTACCACATCAGCTGCACCACCGGTCGCCATTTCTCAGCAGTTTAATAAAGAGGACGCGCTAATGCACACATGCGCATCAAGGAATCGGGTTTGAACGGGTCTTCGGTACTACCGGTACTTAAAAAAACTTGGTACCATGACGTTTACATTTTTTTAGTACCGACTTGGTACCGAAAAACCGGGTCTTTTGACAACACTAATATATATATATATATATATATATATATATATATATATATATATATATATATATATATATATATATATTATATATATATATATATATACAGGGCTTGTGATGAAGCGAGCACGATCGCGCTCCGCTCGTAAAACGCGCCCGTTAATGGTATTTTCAAACATTCTAGGCGCAATAAACAACGCTCGTTCAGCTTATAACGAGCGTATAAAATAACGCTCGTCCAATAGTTCAAGATTATTTTTTTATTTTCATAAAATATTTAAAAAAGATTTTTTATTAAAGATATTCTGTTATCAAACAACTGATATAAAAGATAAAAAGCACAACGTCGTTCTCTTTTGCACTAACGTAATGAATGAATGAGCAGTTTAAAGTCGTTAATCGTCACTAATTTTAATAATGGAATGTGCACGTGGAAACACATAAACACACAAAAATGCGCAAATAAAATAAGAATAGAAAATTAGAAAACCATTATAAGAAAATTAAAACTGCGGAGTATTTTTAATCTTGTGAAAATATCAAGTAAAATTTATTTGATTTATTGTTTGTAATATTCCACACATCGTTTATAATTAAAATAGATATTAATAATAGAGTAATTTTCAAAATTAAAAATGGATACTAATATCCAAACGGCTGATAAATAGCAGTTTGTGCAAAAGGTCCTAATACCCAAACCATTTAAATATTGATATAGCAAATTTTATTATAGAACTATTTTATTTTTGTAGTTTAAAAAAATAGATAATATGTATAGTTTTTCTAAATATATAAAATCTTTTTTATTGGTTAATGATAGGAAATAATTTGAAAAAATTTTGAATTGAATTCGCATTGCAGTTACTCTCCCCCTTTAGTCGATCTGTTAAAAATTATGTTACAATTAAAACACAAGTTATACAATTTTTAATTTCTTTTTATTTATCTGGGTTTTCAAAGAGATAAAAAGTATTTGGTTTTTTACTTACTTGTGGTTCTTTTTTTTTTTTAATTGTACAATATTATTGATATAATAAAAGTGATATTATTACAATAATACTTTGGTGACACAGTAAAATAATAAAAGTTATAATTCTGTTTAAAAAATGTAATTTTTTTACTTGTGTTTTTTTTTTTTTTTTTAGTTAAAAAATGTTGTGGTTTTCAAATATTTAAAAAATAAGTTATACATGTTATGCAATATAGTTGCATCTATTTACCTGCTTAAAAAGTGTTAATTAATTACAATTGTCCTTAAAAGTTTGTTTTTCGATATGATATATACCCTCAGTAGCTTAGTGGTTAAGTGCGCTGCTTTAGTGCTATTGTCCTCAAGTTTCAATAAGTTCAAATCCACCAACTTTTTTTGTTTGTTTTTTAATCTTGTTGTTTTTTTAAATACAAAAACAAAACAGTTTAGGTCAAAACAGTCTTTTAATTATTAGAAAATTTTTAAAAGTTTTCTTGCATAGTACATATGTGATCCTAAGATATACAATCTGCAAACTTACTTTCTGGCGTTTACACTTACATACTTAACTATATATAAATGGAATTTTACATTTATATAATTGTAAATTGTTATTAGATTACATAAGTTACACATATACTTATCTGCTTATGAATTTCTTATAAAAAAAGTGCCTAAAAAACTTGTTCTCCTTTTTTTTTCTTTAATGGATGTGTCAAAAAGCACGAGTGGGCATGACTACTATAATTAATTTTATTATATAGAAATGCTATATAATATTACTTATTATATGAATTTTTATAATATGAGCTATCTTATCTGCCTTATTCAATAAACTATTATTTATAAGTCAAATCTTGTGAAAAATATTTATACTCTAATTTCATAAGTTATTACTTAAATATTATAAGTTATTTTTTATATTAATATATTACAATTGTCATACTTTCATTGGGTGATTTTAATCCAACCTTTTAATCCTTTTAATAAAAAGTTAAAAAAAAAAACACTTTCCTTTAAAAACATAATTGGGAGTATTCCCTGACCTTTCCAACTATTATACAGTCAGTATTCTTACTCTCTGTATATTCTATTATTAACAATATTTGAGTCCTTAATTAACAAATTTCTAATATCATATTTTGAGTATATCAAAATACTTTTTGACAATGCAGATTTTAATCCACTTGTTGATTTTTTAGTTATAAGAAATTATATTTTGCTTTTTAGTCTAATTTCTTTATAAATCTGCAAAACCATATCATTATCTTGAATGTTTCCTGCAATTTTTCAACTAAGCATCACACATGAATAAATTTTTTTTTTCAATTTAATTCTAGTTATTGTAGTCTTTTTAATTAGTTTTTAATAAAATAGTGGATCTTCTGATGCATGTTTAATTTTTTTTTATATATTTTAGGGATGATTTAAAGTTACTTATGTATTTATTGAAATTTTTAAAAGTTCTTTTGTAAAAGTTTTAGAAATCAAATTCAAACCTGAACAGTATAAATTAGATGAAAATGTGTATCTAATAAGAACCCACTAGCTACATGACTCTACTTAAATGTTTTTAAAGTTATATAATAACTCAAAAAATATTTTTTAACTAGTTTGGTTTTTAGCATTGTGTTGCTTGGTTTATCTTAAGCAAAATGAATGTTGCTTAAATTATATAAAGATCCAATATGAAAATAAGTTTTCTAAAGAGCAGTTAATAGAATTAAGATTTGATGATATAAAAATATTGGTAGTTTCTTGTTTATGTACAAATATTGTCAGTTTTCTTATTTTGAAAACAGGCAAACAGACAAATTTGCAAAAGTGCAAGCTGGTATAAGTGTACCAGTAGTTAATGATTATAAAAACTACATAAATAGTAACTTTTACAAACTGAATAGTAAAACATGTTGGCGGAACAAAAACAATTGCTGCAAAATTTATGTATCTATTTTTGTCTTATTTGTTGATTTATGTGTATAAAATGTTTACATATTTTTTAAAGGTTTTTTAAAGGTTAAAATTTTTTAAATGACAATTTCCACTTATTTTTTATTGTTTTTGATACAAATAATTAATATATGAAAATATTATAAATAAATATATTTCAAAAAAGTTTATTTGTTTACATGTTTTGTTTACTTAAAACCAAATTTCTTGATAGGTGATTGAAACAAAGCTTGGTACAATAATACGTGGTTCGTTAGATCCAATAAATCGTGATGTTCTGTTTACATCTGCTTTTATTGCTAGAAATATTGCCAAAATCCGAGGAATATTCAGTGCTGTAACAAGGTGCAAAGTTTTATTTTGTCTGCAATTTTATTTAATGACTATTTATATTGGTAAATTATTTTTATGATTATTTATATTGTTTTTAGAATATATTTATATATAAAAAGCATATATATTGAAAATGTTAAATGTGTAAAATGCAAAATAAATGTATTTAACAAGAAGATTTTAAACACTTTAATTTTCGTAAAACAAAATTTAGATTCTTTTATTTTAATGTCTTTATCTGTGTAATTCATAAGTATAAAAAGAAAAAGTAATGAAAAAGGGGAGCCTATGGAACAGAGGCTCTCCTAAGTTAAGGCTTTTACACTAATATTACATATATTCATAAGAAAAAAAGAGTTCAAAAGAATAAAAAAGCTGAGAAAAACTAATAAAAATTGAAATTAAATATCCATTAAATTTAGAAGATATAAAAATATACAAACAGGATTGTCACTGATTAAATTTTAGTCTAATTTTTTTTCAACAAATATGTTTCTGATTTTAATGAATAAATTCTTATAAGTTATCAATAAATTATAAAGTATAAAAGAAAAAAGAAATTATTTTGAATTTTTAAATTATCATGAAAGTTTTTAAATTATCCTAAAATTTACTATGATATTATTATTTTAGTTTGATATTATGAAGTTACAATAAATTAATATTGGATAACGATAAATATTTTGAAACAATAAAAAGCGATACAGCGACAATATATTTAATTACTTTTATTGAAAAAAATTGATTATAGAATGGATTTAAATTGTTTAAATAAAAAACATTTGTTTAGACCTGTCCATGTCATACAACTGATTGCTCAATATGGTTTACCAGAAAAGTTTTTTTACAGTAAGTAAATTTTTTTTTTACAATATGATGAGTTTTTATAGTGTTGCTGAATTTATGTGTGTTAGTAAGGGATTTGGAATCTAGTATCTTCTGGTTTTAAAATGTTGTTAGAGTTGTTACTTTACTTTTTGCAGAAAAAAACTTTTTTTTTAATAATAAAAACATTTTTTTTTTTTTATGCTTAAGTTAATATTTATTTAAATTTAGTTGCAGTAAACATTTAAGAAGTAATAAAAAATGTTACAAATAGGATTTTCAATTAACATATATATATTTCAATTAATATATTTTGAATAATATATATGCATATATTTTTTCAATTAATATATACACATATTTCAATTAATATATATATTTTTTGATTAATATATTATATGGTTTATACTTGAAAGAGCAAGTGGACAGGATTATTTGGATGAAAACATGTATGTAACGAAAAACCACAAGCTACATAACATATTTAGTGAAATGTTTATAAAGTTATAAATTAACTTACTCAAAAAAAATTTTTTTAACTAGTTTGTTTTGTATGTTTGTATTGTTTGCTGATGATACTACCATTTATTCTTGTCATGATAAGAAACCAGCACTCTCTGATTGCTTGGAGGGGGCATTTGAGCTCGAAAAGAACCTCACTTCTGCTACAGCATGGGGCTCACAGTGGCTGGTGAACTTCAATACAGATAAAACTCAATTTTTTTTAGCCAATCGTTATCGCAATAAGCTAGATCTTCCTATATTTATGAACAGTGATGTACTCGATGAGTCATCTAATCTTCATCTTCTAGGATTAACTCTTACTTCCGATCTTTCTTGGAAACCATATATCAAATCAGTTGCAAAATTAGCATCTGCTAAGGTTGCATCTCTTTATTGAGCTCGACACTTTCTTACTTCGGATTCTATTCTCTATCTCTATAAATCTCAAATTCGACCTTGTATGGAATACTGTTGCCATATCTGGGGTGGATCTCCTAGTGATGCCCTTTCTCTTTTGGACAAGGTGCAAAAACGCATTGTAAACATAGTTGGACCTGCTCTTGCACCCAACCTCCAAACGAATCGTCGTAATGTTGCTTCTATTTCTCTTTTCTACAAATACTATAATGGGCACTGCTCTAAAGAGGTAGTGTCTCTTGTGCCATCTACTAAAATTCATTCTTATGTTACTCGTCATTCAATTAAGTGTCATCCTTTTTCTGTGACTGTTCCTAAGTGCTTCAAAAACCCTTATTCGTCTAGTTTTTTTCCTTGAATATCAGTTCTTAGCATTAAAATTAAAAAGTTTATCATGTGCTTATCACCATTTTTCATCATTGTATCATACTTTATCGCATCATCATTTATCATCATTGTTTACCTTATCAACATGGTTACTGAAACCAAACAATTTTTTATTTTGTCTTGTTGAATTTAAATTAGTAAACTAAAAAAATTTTAAGTTGTTTTATAAGTTTTTAGTTATGATTTTTACATTGCAGTTGATTTACTGGAACCTTATGTTTACATCTCAACACACTTGTTTTATTCTAGGTGTTCTGGAAACTCTTATGAATACTCATCGTTTATGTGGTAGTATACAGGGATATCATGAAAAAGCTATATTTACACCTGATATTTATTCTAAAACACAAACAAACTACATAGACTCATTTTTTAATCAGAATGGGTATATAGGTACTTTGTTAAATAAGTTTTTTTATATTTATCAAAAAAGTATTATATTATTTTTTTATATTTGTATTTATTTGGTTTAGAATATAATACCTTGGTGAAGTTAGGTATTAATGATGGACAACAGTTCATGAAGAAACGTTTTTCTGGCAATATTTTATTGTTATCTTCTTGTTGTGTCAATCACCACATAATTGACCAAGTTGATGCTGCTATTCAAGATTCTCTTCTAAATAAATCCTTCATTGATATAAAGGTAAAAAGGTTTGCTGAATATTTTATAAAAATAAATTCTAATCAATATAATGGTAACAAATTCTAATGAAAATATTTTTAACTTTTGCGTTATATGACAAAATATGACAAAAGTTCACTACATGTATTTTTTTGTACTATATACATAACAATAGGTACAATATTTATATATTGTCCTATAATTTGTATATAAATATTACTAATTGAATATAAATATTACTTATACTTTTCCTCCCATTTTAAAGAAATCTTATGTTAATTCAATATTTTAAAATGAATCCAAAATTTTTTGCATAAAATATAGACTTTGAATGATGCCTTTCTTTGTAATTCTTCAAAAAGTGGCAATTTTAAAGCAATTTATTTATGTTGGTTTTTCAAACTTTTTTTTTTTTTAAATAAAATAGCTACTCCAGCTTAAAGCAACTTAATACAAAAAATTGCTGTACCTAATGTACACACACAGGTTTTAAATATCAAGTTAAATATTAAGTTTAACAAATTTTGGTCTCCAATGGCGTGTCATCGCTAAGTTACTATTGTCGTAATTTAAGACATTCTTCTGCAATTTAGAGCATTGTAAACGCTGTATTTCAATTGCTTTGCGAATTGAAATACACCATTTACAATGCTCCAATCTGACCAGAACTTTTTAAGATATGTATTTTGTCATCCCATAAAAGTAACATTTACTTACATAAAGTTCAATAAGCTTGTGAATTTAGTTTGCATCTTAAGATTATCTTTATCTTTGTTTAAAATATTAATTATAGCAATCGTTGCTTTATCTAGTGGAATCAATAGATACAAATTAATAATATCAAACCAAATCTGAATTTCATTTTTTTCGATAATCTATTCTGCCTCAGATACAAGTGAAAAAGATTTTTTAACCCTGAATTCATTAATATGAATTTTCAATATATCATAAGCAAGCAATCACTAATGTATTATTTAAACCACATTCTTCAGTTTCACCAAATATAGCAATAAGTATTTTTAAAGGTTTTCTTTCAAGGGCATATAAAATATGTTCAGAACAAAATATTCAGAATGAAATTGAGTCTCTTGTTAATGTGTTTTCCCAAAATGGACATTCATACAAACAATTTTCAGATATCGCCAAAAATTACAAATCACATAAAAATACAATAAACCAGCAAATTGACTCTGGAAAAATTGTCATACTGCCGTGGATACCAAAACTAAGCATTATATTTAAAAGAGAGTTTTGTAGAGTAGGTTTAAAAACCGTTTTTCGCTGCGGTAGTTCTTAACATTTTATGTTGCAATAAATCAATATTGCATCCAAGTAGATATCCTGGTGTCTATCAGTTGGATTGTACATGTGGTGCAAGTTATGTCAGTGAAACAAGAAAGAAAATCTCCACACGTGTTAAAGAACATGAGAAAAACATAACTAAAGGTAACTGGGACGCATCGGGAATAGTCAAACACACCCAACATTATAGTGGTTCAATTAACTAGACTAAATCAAAGACAATTTCTGTTACTTCTAATAACTATATGTGTAAAATTTGCAATTGAAATACAGTGTTTACAATGCTCTAAATTGTAGGAGAATATCTTAAATCGCGACAATGGTTTATATATATATATATATATATATATATATATATATATATATATATATATATATATATATATATATATATATATATATATATATATATATATACTCTTCCTGATGAACCAACAATGGTGAAACTTCAAGTAGAAGAAAAAAGTTAGATAAGTGTTTTTTACTAATTTATATATATATATATATATATATATATATATATATATATATATATTTATATATATATATATATATTTATATATATATATATATATATATATTTATATATATATATTAGGGTTATAACTTTTTTCAACCCCATGCTTCTGTACTGTAGTTTGATGAACTTTTATCTTACAAGCACAAATTGAACTATTATTTGCATATCTTTTGAAAAATGTTCACCCCGCCATTGAAAAATTGATTTTGACATAAGTACTACTATGTATTCAAATGTATTTAGAATGTCATAGTCATGTAATACAATAAATTTTCAATCCAACAATGGCTCAGAATGTTGACCTTGCTCTTGCTCTGGCATAGAAGGAATAGGTGTAATTTGTCTTTATTTTTACATGACGAATATATTTCCTTAATTACTTTGATTGCGCGCTCTGTGCATTGATTACTTCTGGGTATCTTTAGTATGAATGGCTCTCGCTTCCAGTGATTTTTCAAAGAGCTTAAAGCCTTTTTGTATGGATTCAGTACTTCAGCCAAGCCATTAAAGTTGTTTTTGTTGCACAGTTGGTCTGTAAACCAATGGTCTGCCCAGCCATACGATATAAATCGACATACTCTCTGCAGAATTGTCCTTGTTGAAGGAATTAAAATGAAGGCCAGGATTGCTAGTATAGCTCTGGAATTCCACCTTGCATTGCTGATGTTGGGTAATTTCTGAAACCCGATCAATGGAAAATGTCCCTTTTCATCAAAAAATCCGAACACTTAAGTGAGATGAAATAAAAATTTCATATTATCTCTCCAGCGTGATGTTTCAAGAATTACTTCTATTCCGTTATCAAACTGTGTTTTGAGTTGTTCGTACTCCTCCAACAGTTGAGATGCAAATGGATATTCGATGTTCGGCAATTGTGTTTTACTTCCAAGTTCTTCATCCATCACCAAACGGAGGATTCTATCTATTACATGGTGTTGACAACTGATAAACTGAGGTTTGTTGATGCGAATCTCTGCGAACATTTGTTGTAATATTACAACAACACCATTCTTTTTTCAGTGTTAATGCTGATGGTATCTGCAACAATCATCTGTATCAAATTCCATAGGTGAAATTCCTTGAGCAATAGTTTTTCCCCTGCCATCTACCAAGCCCAGGACATCCTATTTGATTTCTCTTCTTTTATTTTTAAGGAAGACCACTTGATAATCGATTCCATCGATGTGCTTGTCATCAAAGTGTAAGGACCAACTTTCCATATGCAACTTTTCAATCATTTCTTTTTCAGCTTGATTATCTCTTTGATTGTAAATGAACTTGTAAATAGCTGATTGACATGGAGTTGAGATGTCAATAATGCCTTCACAAGCCAATTGCTTGCATATGTTAGCAGCTTTGTTTGTTGATACTCTTGTGTAGGTCATCAAGTTGACTGCAATTTTGCTTTTATGATGTTTTCTGCTTGGTGTAGGAATAGTCTCATCATCTTCTTCATCGTTTCATATTCACTGTCGTCAGCCTCAGAGTCAGAGTTACTAAAACCAGGATAGTAAGATGAGTTGAATATTAGAAAGTTGGGTATCAGAAAAACCTATTAGAAAGTTTTAGTCTTTTAGAGGGATGGATTGTTTCTTTACTGGCCTCTTGGCCTGTAGAGTATCCCACACTTCCTTTGCTTTCCACTTGGAGATTGTATAATCGCTTGTCCTCAGAAGATAACCATGTACCATCCACTTTAGTAATATCAAAAATTTCATCAAGGGGTTCGTAGCTTCCCTGCTTGACACATTCATCATAACATTTCAGTATTTTATCAAGCTTGATCAGATACATGAGGAAAATTCAGTTTATTCTTCCACAATTTGGTGACTTCTTTAGAAATTTCCGCTATTCGCTCCTTTCTTCTTTTGATTTTTGGTCCAGAGAATGGTAGCGTCCAATAATTTGCTTTTGGAGAGGCATTCTACACTTTTCTTCCAGTGAATATTTTTCCAAAGGG